>NC_143549.1:62816666-62970000 GCF_054136105.1 Typopeltis vanoorti | reverse complement strand
GTGACAATATGGTCATATTTATAACAGTCACTTTTCAGATGCAATTACTACGTCAAGCACTCTCGAACCCCTAGTATATTCCATTACATGCTGTCTCAGATAGTTATCCCTTAGTAACTGCATAAAATTAATTTCTTTCTTCCCATTTGTCCTCTCCTCCCTCCAATCAATGTTATCATAGTTGAAATCCCCCATAATAATTACCTGTCCTCCACTCATTGAGTCTATTTGCTTATGCATACTGTCTCCATGATCTATTCCATCGCCTAGTCTATAGCAGCACCCAACTATAAATTTTGTTCTGCTGGCCTTAATCTCACACCAGATAGTGAAAATAGCACATTTGAGGCTATCCTGAAGTTGAACTTCTATTCTCTTTGGCTGCAGTTCATCAGCTATTATCAATAACATGCCTTCCCTTCATTATTTTCTCTCTGTCTTTCTTGAAAACACTATACCCCTCACATTCTATCCCACTAACTATATCATCTTCTGTTAACCATGTCTCACTAATGCCAATAACCAGTGGCCAAAAATTCCTCCTTATTCCAAATACTCCTGGCATTAGTGTACATAAAATGCAGAAGTCTCTTAGCCCCAGCCTTATTTTGATGCCTTATACTAACTATCCCATTTTGGTTTGTTCTTCGTCCTAACTCAGGTGTATTATACACATTCTTACTCAACTGCCTCACTGATGTCTGCATGGCCACTTAACAACATCCCCACCCTCCCTTAAAGCTCTGATTTGTTGCAGCAATTATTTATTTAGTCAGTGCTAAAGCCTTGTACTAGATTTATTTAAGAATATAGTATTGGCATGCAGTGGTGCACTCAGGGGGAAGGGGGCCCTTGTCCCCCCCCCCCCCCCCCAAAGGAAAAAAATAGAAAATTTTTCAAAAATCTTTTCCTAATTAATAAAATTCTTTTTAAAATTTATATTGTGTTGGGTCTTCCATTTCTCTACTACTTATGAATTATTCTTGTTGAGAGGCTTATACGCTGGTTAAACATGATAACTAATATTTAAGGAATTGGCAGCGTATACTAGAAATATAAATTAAATAAACTTTAATATATACTTTCCGATATTTCGGCAAACGTCACGTTGCCATCTTCTTGGGAACTTACTACAAAGACACGTGCACACAAGTACTGATAACAGCAAATGAGACTGAAGCTAGGAAGCTAACGTTTTCCTAAAGTCCTGATGGTGCCCCCTGGCGGGCTATATTGGTAGTTCTTGGCCTTTGGGCTGAAGTTCTTCTGATAAAAGTTTCCCAAATTTGGGGCAGTCTCATGCATCCAAATTTGTTGAGGTTTGGCATGTTCCTAAGGGCCGAGGCTGATTCCATGAATAGTCTTTCATACTTGAACTTGCTGCGGTGTATTACTGTGGCTTTCTTCCATCTTATTCTGTGGCGAGTATCCAGAGCGTTGTCTGCAAGCCCAGAGTGGCTGTACTGGTGAAATCGGATGTAATCCTTGTGTTCTGAGATTCTGATATTTGCTGTCCTGCCTGTTTGGCAATTTTCTAATTTGTGAGTTGGTGGGATTGTAATCAATGGGGAGGTAAGTGGAATGATCTAATAATAAAGCCTTGAGCTTACCTGTGTAGTCTTTAAGATTGAGTACCACAGTGGCGTTCCCTTTATCCGCTTTGGTGATCACTATTTCTTTGTTTCTCTTTAATTCTTGTAGTGACTTGTATTCACTAATGGATATGTTGGATTTTGGAGGTTTTGCTTTATGAAGAACACAGGCTACATCCAATCTAATATCGTTGGCGATGTGGTTTGGAAGTTGGCGAATATATGGGCTCCATATATGGGCTCCCAAAAATACACAAAGAAAATGTGCCATTACGTCCCATAGTGGATGGCATTGATTCCCCCACCTACAAACTAGCCAAGCATTTAGCCAAAGCGCTCTCACACTATACTGGCAATACACCATCACACACAAAAAACTCAGCCCACTTCAAAGCCAGTATAGAAAACTTTACACTCCAGCATAATGACATAACGGTCAGTTTTGATGTCTCCTCCCTATTCACGAATGTCCCCCTCAATGAATCCTTAGAGCTAATCCAAGCAAAATTTCCTCCCGATATCTCAGCCCTATTTCAGTTCACAATGAACTCAGGCTATTTCATTTGGCAGGAAAAATTCTACAAACAGATAGAGGGGACAGCCATGGGTTCACCACTTTCCCCACCCTTGGCCAACTTCTTCATGGAGACGTTTGAAGAGAAAGCCTTAAACTCAGCCCCACAAAAACCTACCATATGGCTTCGCTATGTTGATGATGTTTTCGCTATTTGGCCACATGGCCCGGACTCACTCATCTCCTTCATAACACACTTAAACAACCAACACCCTAGAATCAAGTTCACCCTGGAAAAAGAGGAAAACAATAACCTCCCCTTCCTAGACACACTAGTCACCTACCAACCTGATGGAACCTTGGTTTTCTCAGTTTATAGAAAACCCACCCATACAGGCAGATACGTTCACCAACAATCCCATCACCCCCCCTCACAACAATATGGTGTTATTAAGACATTATTCAACAGGGCAAAAATAATCTGTTCAAATGATCAAGCCCTAACCACTGAACTAAATCACATCCGTGACACTTTCTCAGCCAATGGCTACCCCCTCCAAAAAATACTTAGCCCAGTTATCCACAACCCACCACCCCCTCCCCCTCACAAAAAAGATTACTCTAAATCCATCACCATTCCCTACATCTGAGGCACCTCGGAAAAAATCAATAAAATCTTAAAAAAACATGACTTGTCCACTTGTTACAGACCACATAGAAAACTGGCATCCCTTATCCGCTCCACTAAAGACCAACCACTTCCCCTAGACCTACCTGGTGTATACCAGGTCCCTTGCAGCTGTAAATTGTCCTGCTTTGTCCAAACAGGCAGGACAGCAAATATCAGAATCTCAGAACACAAGGATTACATCCGTTTCACCAGTACAGCCACTCTGGGCTTGCAGACCACGCTCTGGATACTCGCCACAGAATAAGATGGAAGAAAGCCACAGTAATACACCACAGCAAGTTCAAGTATGAAAGACTATTCATGGAATCAGCCTCGGCCCTTAGGAACATGCCAAACCTCAACAAATTTGGATGCATGAGACTGCCCCAAATTTGGGAAACTTTTATCAGAAGAACTTCAGCCCAAAGGCCAAGAACTACCAATATAGCCCGCCAGGGGGCACCATCAGGACTTTAGGAAAACGTTAGCTTCCTAGCTTCAGTCTCATTTGCTGTTATTAGTACTTGTGTGCACGTGTCTTTGTAGTAAGTTCTCAAGAAGATGGCAACGTGACGTTTGCCGAAATATCGGAAAGTATATATTAAAGTTTATTTAATTTATATTTCTAGTATACGCTGTCAATTCCTTAAATATTAGTCATCATACTTATGAATTAGTGATCATTGCAGATGCTCAGTCATAGGGCATATGTGATGCGTAGTGTGTATTCTCAAATTGTCTACTCAACTCCCCCCCCCCCCCGAGTGCACTAATGTTGGCATGGGTGCCTGTATAGCTTATGGAAACGTTCTGATTCCATAATGTTAGACTGCTAGAAGAATGACATTGAAGCCTTGATTGTAGTCACTAGCCCCTTTTTTGTCAGTTTCAGAGAGTTAGTCCAACTTTGGCATAGACAGTCAAGTCTTTTTAATCTCAGAGGCATAGGCTTATAACCCTGCATAAATTTTTTTTTACTGAACATACCAGTTAAGTTTTAAGAATATAATGGCAGCAGTTATTTGCCATGCTCTCATCCGTGTAATTACAATAATTGGTAGCTATAGGTTCGGCTATTATTGACAGCTGAGAGTGGATATTGTCCTAATAATAGCAAACAAGTTGGTCAAGGCTAAAGGAGTCGCTGATTTCCTTTTGGGGAATAATACAAAACAAACAAAAAAAAAACTCTTCTAATTGTTTTTATATTTTGTCATTATCTGTGTGTGAGTTGAATTTCTGATTTTGATATGAGGTTATTACGCCACTTATCTTCATACTGTGATCCCCATAGATCAGCGATTTTCAACCGATGTGCCACGAGAGGTCTTCAGGTGTGCCTGCGAGGTTTGTGAGAACAAATTAATTGAAAGAAATAATGTCATAATTTGCGCATTTATTACCTCGAAGCCCCCAACAAGGATAAGTAATTACTGTTATTAATATCTTCTGTATGTAAATCAATCAAAATTATACCTATTTTTTGCCAGATCGGCAAAAAAATTAAAAGAATATATGTGCTGCAGAATTTTAATAATTTAGTCTAGGTGACATTTTATGAAAAAGGTTGAAAATCACTGCCATAGATGAATAAGAGTGGAAGTAGTGGGCACCCTTGAAAACTGTCTATATAAAGATTCCTCTCATCATGACTAAACTCAAATCTTTTACATTTGAAGGGTATATTAACCTATTATTCTTCCAGTCGCTCTATGGAAGCATATGCCTTTATCCAAGTCTGCAAAACTTATAGATCCAATGATTTCCTGACTGTCTTTAAGTAAATATCTGATCTTGACAATTCCTATTTCTCCTAAACTCAGCATGGTCATAAGTTATGCAGTTTTTCTTAGCTTCCTAACCACTCAGCAAGCCTGGTTGGCTAAGTGGTTAGCGTATCCACTCTCCAGCCAAAAGGCTGTGGGTTCGAATCCCATTGTGGGTATGGATGTTTTGATTGTCTCTAAAAATACTAGTGGTGGTGGTGGGCTGTAGATGATGATGATGATGGTAGTTGCAGTTCGCTGTAGTTGGTGAATGGAGTGGTGGAGACGGAGAGCTGTAGAGTAGATGTTCTCCCTGGAGGAGTCACATAATAATAATAAATATGCTTACATATAAAAATTTTTATCCAACCTTCAGACAGGGGTCCCTGGAGGTACCTGAGGCTGTAATGTCATTTGAAAATCGCTGCCCAATATATCTTGCAGTTCACTTGAGTCTCGCAACTAGTTGCTTTCTTCAACCCCCTGAGTCAAATAATCCACTGCTCTGAGTTGTTCTGAGTTATTCATAAAAACGACCTCACTGAAGAAATGCCGGTACCTAGTGGCAGTGCTGATTTGGAAACATCTTCACCCTACACCTGGTGTTCCTACTTCCTCATCAGCACTCAGATTCCCAACACCAAATAGTATTGGAGCAGCATGGTAGAGAGGCTGCCTCTTTGAACCTAGTAGCATTTAATTTTTGGTGCTTCCTTGTGAATTATGCAGCATAGCCACCATAATTCTTTTACACATCCATATTTCAGCATTTCTGGTCAGATATAATCTTTTCTAGCTGCATTTTCACGTTCTTATAGGCCCCCCCCCCCGTTTGTAGTGGAGAGACCCCCCCCCCCGTGATGGTACTGGCCGTTTCATTGTGCCTCTTCTTTTTTGCTTTTCAAATTCTGTATTCTTCACTGTACATCACCTGAGTCTTTTACTATCCTATCTTCCAGATAGGATAGTATCCAGACTAGTATCCAATACCCTGCTGCCATATTTGCTGTGCAGTGTGACTCTTGGACATTTGGAAAGGGAGGGGGGGGCTGGATTCTGGATGATTTGGCTATGATCAATTTGTTAGTGGGCTTGCCTGCAAGGTTTGCTACCAAGGCTTGCTGGATTGCTAACCTAGCATTCCATTTCACAGTGTATTTATTGCTTGCTGGTTAGTGGTTGTCCATGACTGGCTCTTTTTGTGTGTGGGAAGCTCTGGCACCAAACAAAAATCCTTTGAGTATGAATCCCTCATCCTCCAATTTTTCATTCTCTCTCTTTTCACCCTCTAATCTCTATATTTTCAGTGTTCTTCCTTTTTATATCCATTCTTCCCGCCTAAATTGTTCTCGTGATCTCTTTAACTAAAATTCTTTCCAGTCTTTCAGCTTTCTCCCTCACGCCTTGTTCCAAGCTCGCGCTCGCTCACTTACATACGTCTCCATGACAACAAAACAAAACATAATAAAATTGAGCTATTGCATAACATTAAACTTCTACAAGTAGGAATAAATAGAGAATATTTACATTTCAATTAATGCGCAGTTAAATTATCAATTACAAATTCTTATAATATTAACATAGTAATAATTAAAATAGCTTAATAATATTTAAATACAGAGTCTAATACTATTATTATATCTTTGATTAATTTTCTAATTATTATTAGAACTTCAAGGAAAATTACATGAATAATAAATCTTAATCAAGGGATTAACAAATAATATATAAACAAGTCTTGCTTAGTATATGGTAGATTATGTTAAATGTGAATGAAGAACAAAAACATACAAAATAATTTCATTCACAGTTTAACACAAGCACTGATACCGTAGATACATCATGTGATAAGAAGTAAGAAACCAAAAACACCTGACAACAATATCAGTGTACCAGTGTTTGTCATCATTCATGTAACAAGTGAGAAAACCAAAAGGGAAAATGTTTCTTTATTCAAAAGGGTTTTGAAGGACTGGTAGGATCTCTGAAAACAATTTAAAAAAAAAAAAACTCTACATTCTGGTGATATTCTTGTGAAAACATGTCAGCAACATCAATGGGTGGAATGCCAGTTACAGTAATACCTCAAAATAGGATCTCTCATTGATGTTCCAGATGAGATATGCTCAGAGCTTAAAGATCAGGGAGTGACAGGTATGAGGCACATTAGGATATATAGATGGTCATCTGACCAGGAACATTAACCTCACTTTTGATACTTCTAAACCTCCATCTATAAAAGCAAGGTGACTAAACTATCCTCTTAGGCTTTACATCCCTAATCCACTGAGATGCTTTAAATGTCAGAAATATGGGCAGTATTTCTGACATTTAAATGTAGTAAAGAGCATGAATAAATCTGTTCTGCAAAGAAGCTAAATGTGTCAGCTTTCAGGGAGATCATCTAAATTCCACTCTTATGCGTGTCAGAAGTGGAAAGATGAAAAAGAAATACGGAAGATAAAAGCAGAATAAAATATATTGGGATGCAAAGAGGAAGCTAGCCACCATTATCATAACTCCTGAAATCCTCTTATACTAAGAAGGTGACAGTTGAGAAAATATAGACAGCACTTTAAACTCATGTTTGTTTCATCTTATAATTTCACCATACCCAAACTTTATGATTGTGAGTGTTTCTCTGTGGAGTGTACCAGTCACATGACCTATGGTCTCACACTAGAAACTACTCCAAAAATGATCCCACTTGTCAAGAAAACTGCGGCAAGGATATCAATAACTCTTAGTAAGGGAATACCGTGAGTAGACATATAAATACAAAATTAATGACGGAAAATCTCACGTAAAAAGATTTTTTTAATAGTATAATATTGTTCATACTGGCCATTATATCCATGCTGAATCTCATCACCATCCCAGTCAAAAGGCAGGAACTATTAAAACACTGGTTCATCGGGCCAACTTCTTTTGTTCTTCAGATGATCTCTTACAGAAAGAACTACAATATATTACTTTTTCCTTTCTATCTAATGGATACAAGAATTCCTTCATCAAAAGAGCTTTGAGTAGTTTTAATGTCTTCCTCTTCAAATACAGAAGAAATAACACTCATCCCTATCCCTTATGTACATGGCATTAGTGAACGTATAGCAAAAGTTTTAAAACCACTGAATATTTTTGTTGCCTTTCGACAGGTCGGAAAAATCTCCACCTTTCTTACTTCTCCTAAGGACAAGCTTCCACACATCTTAATTATCCAGGTGTCTACCAGATTTCTTGCTCTTGTGGATTATCTTATTTCGGACAAACAGGAAGATCTGCCTCTATTCGACTAGAAGAACACCAATCTTATATTCAGTACCTTAAACCTGAACGGTCTGGACTTGCAGTACATGCCATCTTAACCAGACATAGTCCATTGGAAAAAGACGAGTCCTTCACAAAAGTCATTTCTTCATAGAACGGCTTTATAAAGAAACATGTGAAACTTTATTCCACTCTCCTAACTTAAACAGATCTGATGGTTTACATCTATCCCCTTTATGGGAGATAGTACTTTACAAATCAGCTAATCTTTCCTAACTTTTTATTGTGTGTGTATGTGTATATATATGTGTGTGTGTGTGTGTGTGTTAAAGATACCAAGCTATTTTAAACCTGGTTTTACTCCATTTCCCAAGTAAGCAAAGAGACAAATAAGTTAAGTTTGCACCTGCAAGTGTTGCAAGTCTAGCTGACCCTGCACGTAGTGCAAGACCAAGGCAACTCATGGTAAAAGTAGTATAAGCTCTGATCACTAATTTTAATATTTACCCTTAATGCAAAGCACATATACTTATATAAGCTCTGTATTACTAAAATCGTGGTATTTCTAGCCTGGCTCCCACTGATGAGACCTCAATAAAGGTCGAAACCGGTCTGGGTAGTGGCCCCTTGCCTTTAATACAAAGCATCGTACATCTCCTCCAGGAGATGTGTTTGCATTAAGGGTAAATATTAAGATTAGTGATCAGAGCTTATACTACTTTTACCATGAGTTGCCTTGGTCTTGCACTACGTGCAGGGTCAGCTAGACTTGCAACACTTGCAGATGCAAACTTGACTTATTTGTCTGTTTGCTTACTTGGAAAATGGAGTAAAACCAGGTTTAAAATAGCTTGGTATCTTTAACATTTATTATACCCAAGGTAAAATACTTTTTACATATATATATATTAAGGATACCAAGTAATTTTATAAACTTGGTTTTTTGCTCCTTCTCCCAAGTAAGGAAGACAGTTAAGTTTGTGCCTGAACGTAGTTCAAGTCTAGAGGTAGTGCAACTCATGGTAAAGGTGGGTAAAGCTCTGATCACTATTCTTAGTGAATAATGTAAAACACATCTCACTAGGAGATGTATATTGTTATACGTTATGGGTGGGGGGGTCACTACCCAGGCGAGTTTCAACCTTTTTTGAGGTCTCCTCAGTGAGTAGCTAGACCCTGAAATACCAAGGTTTTTAGTAAGAGCCTTATCAACCTTACCTATACAAGTTGCTACCATAAGGTGCTTTTACTTTGAATAAGAAACTCTGGATGAGATAAAGATGTGAAAAGTTTTTTACCTTAGGGATAATATATGTTTTTTTTTTTTTTTTTTTGTTAGGAAATTTTATTGACCTTTTTAGTTATTTTACACTAGCTACTTAGGTGGTGGTGCTTTTTGGAATTGTCAGTTATCGTTTAATTTCAGCTTAACATGTACTGCAGATGCCTGTGACACAGGTGAAAATTATACTATTAAAAAAATCTTTTTAAGTGAGATTTTCCGTCATTAATTTTGTATTTAAGGATATCAATGAAAGATACACCACCAGACATCCCCACATAAATAATGGCTACCTCTGTATCCATTGAAAGTTAACTGACCAAATGATCCTGACACATTAGATGATGTATTAAATTTTTGCCAGAGGAAGAGATTGACACTGGCCATCCATATTTCCCTAAATCAATACATAATGGTAAGATTTACCATTATTTTAGATCCTTCTGTTTCTGTCTGCAGGAAACATATTGACTCAGTGAGAACCCCACCTCGAGGAATTTCACTGTTCAGGAGGACAAAACTAGATGTGTCCAGCTCATGGTGGAGCAGCTATCCTGGAGTGGGCAGTCATACACTTTTCTATCTTGTCCAGCCTAATACTGCTTTGGAAGCAATAGTTGTTATTATTATTACTGACACCTCCAGAGAGTCCAAAAGACTCATCGAGGGAGGGCACCTACTCTACAGTTCTCTGTCTCCACCACTCAATCCACCAACTACACCAACACCATCTATCCACCACCACTACTAGTATTTTTCACAGATAATCGCAAACATCCATGCCAACGGCGGGATTCGAACCTGCATCCTTTTGGCTGGAGAGTGGATACACTAACTACTCGGCCGACCTAGCTATCCATGTGATTTTTTATTATAGTATGTTCTATTTATCACCAATTATGAGTTAAATGAAATAGACAATTATGGAAGTTATCGATGATAACTTGTCCACATGAATGGACAAGTTATCATTGAGTTGAATGCTTGACAGTCAGGATCTCTCCCTTCTTAATAATAGTCAATATCTTCTCTTTATGCCTGCCCATTTGTACTGCAATTTTTACATTTCGCATTTAGATGTCAATAGAATATTTATAGGAGCTATCATTTTCCTTATCTGCACTACATCTTCACAGGAACTATGTTCTTTTACCTGAATGACAGTGTGGAAAATGGATAAGGCTGATTGGAACACTTTTTCTCATCTTGCAAAATTTAATGCTAAAGTAGTCAGTTAAACACCTGGCAGTGAAGCCATGAGTTATGTAACAGATTATGTTGTCCAGACAGCAACAGCCACAGTTTCAAAAAACATCTCAGTTTCTATTCGTATCCAAGCCTTAAATGGAATCCAGAGTGCCAAGCAGCCAAAAATGATCAAGACAGATCATGAGGTATACATCATGAAAATTATGGAAACAACTACCACATTAAAGTAAAATTTTAGTTTAATATAAACCAAAATGAACACTTGATGTTTCGACCTTCACATTAAGGTTATCATCTGGGTTAACCTCTGATCTTTCCTGGCACAACCATATTTCAATTGTAGCTTCTGTAGCTGCCAAAAAACTTCATGTACTCCTCCAAAATCATTAAAACAAGAATCACTGCTAATCAACACTCTTTTACAGTCCATCGTGAAACTCACAAAACCAACTTCACGGCCTCCTCTTTCATTCCATCTACTTCTGTCCTTTGGAATAGTCTCTCCCTCTCTGCCTTCCACAAAGATTACAACCCTCAGCTGTCCAAGCAAAATGTGAACAGACTCCTCCTTTCTTCTATTCCTCTTTGGCCACACACGGCACTAATGTGTTATAGGTCTTGTGGCCTTTCGTGTGTGGATCAGATATTTAAAAAAAAAAAAAAAAAAAAAAAAAAAAAAAAAAAAATATATATATATATATATATATATATTTAATTTTTTATTTATTTATTTATTTTTATGTTGAGCCCATGCACAAGGGGTTAGTAGATCAACCTATAGTACATTAGTACCGTGTATGGGTTGGGAAAGAAGGTACTTGTTCACATTAGATTTGAATGACAGTAGATTGTATTCCCTAGGGAACACATCAAGGGGGAAGACTGTTCCATAATATAGCAGTTGAAGGGACGAAGGAGGAGGAGAAGAAACTTGTTCTGTGGGTTTCAAGGTGCACTATGTAGCGATGTTGAGCAGCAGCTGCACGTGTTCCAACGAGCTTAGTACTAAGTGGGGGAATTATTGATTCTATTTCGGATGAACATTTTCCTTGGCAATATTTGTAGAAAACACATAGTGCAGAGACCGATCGTCTGTGCAAAAGTAGGGGGAGTGAGTTGGCAAGAGATGGGTCATTAATAAGCCTGATTGGTTTCCTCTGTATGGAGTCAAGCAATTTGAGGGAGCTTTTTGGGGCCCACCCCATATATGGGAGTATTCAATGGTTGGGCAGATTTGTGATTTGCATAAAGGTTGATAGCTGTTCAGGGGTGAAGTAATGTCTTAAGCGAAAGAGAAATCCTATTTTTTTAGAAGCTGAGGATGCAATGGTTATTATGTGTTTGTGCCAGAAGAGGCTTAATAGCAGGGTAGTTCCAAGAAGAGAAATCTCAGATTGTCTGGAAATTTGGGTTATTGCTGAAAATAATACTTGGAGGAACTGGTTCTTTTTTATGAGAAATGAGACATTATTGGGTTTTATTTGCATTGATATTGACTAGGTTATCTGAATCCCATTGGAGGATGGCTTGGGGGTCTGAATTAAGTGCAGTGGTGGTTGCTGATCTGTAGATTGAGGTGAGTTGTGTGGAGTAATTTTTGTCAAAAAAAAGAGAGGAGTGCAATGTGCTGTCATCTGCAAAACTGTGTTTGTATTGGGTTAGAGATAAGCTAAGTAGGTCATTGATATATATAGTAGGAAGAGGGTTGGTGAGAGGACAGATCCTTGAGGAACCCTGGCATTAGTTGAATGGTGAGAGGATAAGGAGTCATCCACCACCACACATAGTGAGCTTCCAAACAGGTTAACATTTTCGGATGAACATTTTCCTTGGAAATATTTGTAGAAAACACATAGTGCAGAGACCGATCGTCTGTGCAAAAGTAGGGGGAGTGAGTTGGCAAGAGTAAGCCCTTGTGCCAGACCTGGTCAAATGCCTTTGGAAATATCAAATCCAGCCGCTTGAGATTCACCAAACTTCTCCATTGCATTTGACCAGAGATGGTTGACATATGTGACCAGACCTCCTATTGATCAGAAGCGACAGAATCTTACTGGCGGTCGTTTATTAGACAGGTAGCTTCAAGGTAGTGTAGGAGTTGGGACTTGATTATTTTTTCCATTAATTTAGACAGGACTGAGGTGAGCGAGATGGGACGGTAGTTGGACGGCAAGTGACTTGTCGCCCTTTTTTGGGAATGGGTTGAATATAGGCCAATTTCCAGGCTGAGGGATAGATACCAGTGGAGTAAGACAGTATATATATACGCGACATAGGACAGGAGACAGTTCTGGTGCTCAAACCTTCAGGACAACTGGAGGAATGCCATCATGGCCAGGAAACTTTTTTGTGTCTAATTTAGACAGTGTTTTTCTTTCTGGCAAAAGGATATAGGGGGGCATTGTATATTGGGCATCTGGAATGGTTTAGGGGGGGGGGGGCATTTGCTATTGTCAATTGTGCATGCATTGGAGGCAAAGTGTGAGTTCAGGAGATTCTCCTTTTCTGTAGGAGATGATGCAATGGAGCTATCTGGATATGATACAGGTGAGAATGGCGTTGGGCAGAAGTTATGGCCGATTGCTTTGGTGAGAGACCAAAAAAGCTCGACTGCCATTTGGACAGGCTGCTAATTTCCTGCTTTTTTCTCTTTTGAAATATGAATAGCTGCTGATGCTTTTTACACTTCGTCCTTTCAAAGTCTTTCTTTAGGTGAATCAACTTGCTTTGCCACAGATGGAAACAGTTTTCTTGACAATGCCCTAAAAAATAGTCTGTGGACTAATATCTTTTCTCTGCTTTGGGATGCTCAGTATCACATCAGACTGCCATACATTATTTTAGTACGTGTGTTAAAGAGATTTTGTAAGCTATTGGCATGAATCTTCACAATGTTATCCACACACTGAACATAATAGCATTCCACCATGGCAGGTTTTCACTCCATCATGCAACCTCTTATTGTGTTAACTGAGGAAGTCTTATGTTCTTTTGTTCAGATGGACAAACGAACATCAGTTTTACATTATAGCTGCATAGATACTTAAGAGTTAAAGAGAGGTGTTGGGAGAATTGCAGCTGATAGAGAAACAAATGAAAATTGGTCTTGTTAAATTCTTAGTATTAATTTGTTTAATGGTATGTCTGATTTTTATAAAAATTGCAATAACTTGCAAGTTATTCAAAATACAATGTGAGAATAATTATATTAATCTGCAGACATATGGTGGGCTTTAGTTTATAACAGAGGATGAGATAAACAGTGCCACCTGTTGTCATAAAGTGTGAATTACTTCATTTCAGAGACAGCAGCAAGGTATTTTTTGAAAGTATCTTCAAGCAAACAAACTTTTGTTTGTCAGGAAGAAACACTCCATGAAGGAATTAACTTATTAAGTGCATAAGATGCTATTTCCTGGTTGAAAATACTTTTATTTCTTGATCAAGCAGCTCGATAGTGAATCAGATGTTTTAAAATGAAAAAAAAGTGTAAATTGTTGATTTTAAATGCATTTAGAATGTGGCTGAAAAGTTACTTGCCAGTTGTCTCTGATAACTCGCCCTTGGTGAATAGATTTCTGGAGCCCAGCTTATAAGTGTCATTTTGTATGTCCAGATGTATGCTAGTTTTTATTATTATTATTATTTAAATTGCTTAAATAAAAGAGCCAATAGGCTTCACTTCGGCGATGTAACATTATTTAAATTAAGGGGATATTAATTTAAATAATGTTACATCGCCGAAGTGAAGCCTATTGGCTCTTTTATTTAAGTAATTTATGGGTGCACCTTTTTGACAACTCATATAGCAAAGTATATAAATTCTTTTCATTATAACGTCAGTATTACCTGTACCTATTCACTGATGAGATCTCATAAAGGTCAAAACCGGTCTGGATAGTGACCCTCCACCATAATGTAAAATATCATACATCTCCTAGGAGATGTGTTTTACATTATGGGTAATACTAAGAATAATGATCAGAACTTTACCCACCTTTTGCTATGAGTTGCCCTAGTGTTGAACTATGTGCTTTAGCTTACGCTACAATCAGCCGAAACTTTTATAGTTTACTATATTCAGCATGAAACTCTTTGATTCCGATCTTTGAGTTTCTTATTTGGCTTTGAAATAATGTGGGATTTAATATCCCCTTAATTTAAATAATTATTATTATTACCCCGAGACCTCATGTAGTCAAAGACTCATCTGGGAGGTCCTTTTATTACATACACACACAGCTCATCATACCATGTCTTAAACACACTCAAACTCCTTGCAGACACCACATTCTTAGGCAAGACATTCCAGTCATTCACAACTCTGCACGAAAAAACCTGCCTCTCGCACCCTCTTTATACAGTTTCCAGGGATGACCTCTGGTTCTCCCCTGATCTCCCACTATTCTCTGTAAAACCTCTCCAGCATTGATCCTATAACAACCCCTTACCAAGTTGTAGGTCTCTATCATATCTCCCCTCTTCTTCCTGTCCATCAGACTCTGCAAATTACATCTTCTCAATCTTTCCTCATACTCGACATTTCAGAGGTCAGAAATTACCTTAGTCAGTCACCTTTGGACCATTTCCAACATCTCTTCATCCTTCTGAAACCAGGTGACCAAATCTGGGCACAATAGTCCATGTGTGGCCTAATCAAAGCTTTATACAACAGAACAAGAATCTCTCTACTTCTACACATCAGTGTCCTCGCATCATTCTGTTGGATTCTGATTATGTAGATATTAGAGTAATTATTATTTGCTTCAGAATCCAACATGATCTTCCATCACAAAGGCTACATTTGTAAATATTATTTAATGTAAATAAAATTATAATTTGATATCATGTAATTACGTTAATTATATCTAATATTTAATTGTTTAATCAAAGATATGTGTTAATAGTAATAAGATTCTGTATTAAATATTATTAAGCTATTTTATTTATTGTTATGTCAATATTATAAGAACTTGTATTTGTAATTTAACTACGCATTTATTGAAATGCAAATATTCTATTTATTCTTGTTTGTGAAAGTTTAACGTTATGTAATAACTGAATGTAGTGGTATAGCCTAATGTAACATTCGCGAGAATGTTTACATTTATCGGTTGTCATAGAGACGCATGAAATAAACGAGTGCGAGTGGAAGGGAGCATGGGCTAAATAAGAAGAGAAAATATATACGTAGTAGGGGAGTCGGAAGGGAATTTTGGAAGTAAAAGGTAGCAAGGAGATAAACTAGAGAAGTAGAAGTAAATAAAAGGTTCTTAAGGGTAGGAGTTGAGTGGATATTTTTTTATAAGTGAGCAAGGACGAAACGAGCTTTATAGTTAGCTGAAAGTATAATGAGCAGTAATAATAAAAAGGAAATTAATACTACAATCGGATAAAATAAAAAGCTGGATGTTTAAGGAAGAATTCTGAATGAACCCGGCTATTCTAGAATTGCGGCTTATTTCCGATTTGCCCTAAGGAGAACCGCACAGTGTTTTAATTAGTTTATGAGTGGTAACAAGGATAGTTGAATTGCCCTGCAGTCGATGTCTGGATTTCTGAAGTGCGATTGATAGTGTTTTAATTATAACTGTGGATAAGTCTTGTAGATGTGTTCTTAAGTGAAATAAAAATAATTTAAAAGTTTGCTCACAACGTATTTGATGTACTAGGAACTATTTCCGGTAAGGACTATCTTAGTGTATTATTTCAATGCTTGAAGAATTGAGTGTTAATTACGCTACGCTTAACCTAACCTCAACTGTCGAAACTCTTCGTGATTGAGAGTTGAAGTTAAGAATTGTTAGAGAGATATTTTCAACTATTAGTGCCTGCGATATTTTGAACTTATAGCATGACTGAGAAGTGTGTGAAAACTGATTAGATAGGAAGTTCTATTATATTTATATATGTGTAGGAACTTTGTAACTCAGAAGCTGAGAAAGTGTATGTGAAGGCTTGGAAGGTTGAACTAATGTGATTGACTTGGCTTAATGTTTGACTTGTTTTTATTGTTTAAATTAGAAGTAGTATTTATGTATGTGTTATATAGCTTATATTAAATGTTTGTTTTTGTTAATCAAAAGTTGTATTTTGCCTGAATCTCTTTTACTGCACCATTCATAAAATATTCGAACCAGAGTGGGTAAATTAAGTAAGTCAAATATACTCGGCCAGTATATATATTAAGGAGAAATAGTTGAGGGTTGATTTATATTTAAAGACTGGCGCAGTCTTTAAATATAAATTTTCTCTATATTTGAATTGGAAACCAACTAGCAACTATTTTTAGGTTAAGAACATCGTAGTAAATAACATGTCGGATCCAAGGTACAGATTAAGATGAAGTAGGATCCAACAATTCCCAGAAGCCTTTGTGTTGTCTTCACAATTTTGGCTCTGTGTCCCCTAAATTTCAGATATTTATTCACTATCACACCCAGATCCCTTATTTCCTCCACCTCCAACAATATATCCTCACCAAGCATAAATTCTGCATCCCATCTTTGTTTTCCAAATTTTAAAACCTTACATTTTGCAACATTGAACTCGCATGCCTATTTCCATGCCCAATCGCTCAATTTATTCAAGTCTTCTTGTAAGGCCACAACATCTTCACTACTCTTTATGGTTCGTCCCAACTTTGCATCATCTGCAAAACAACTGAATATCTCCATCCAAATCTTCACCAAAGGTTATTTTACAACATTCTGAATTTTGAGAATAAACTATTATTTAGATATTGATCAAGTGTAGGTGAATAACTATTTTAATTACCAACTAGTTTTGCCAGCTTATGCTGTCGGCTTCATCAGGGTACAATCAGGAAAGCAAAGAAAACGAAAATTACAATCAAAATGTTAACTGGCAATTCTATTTCAATAACAAAATAGTGCGCGTGAAACAATACGTGTGTCGCAGATATATGATTTACTTCATATGATGTATTCCGGTCATTGCATTGTATTTTTTTTTATATATAATAAGCTATATAAAACACAGTGAATTGATAAAAGACCTGACAAGTTTCGTAAGTCGTTTGACTTACATCTTCCGGGGAAAGAGGTAACTTAAAGTTAAAACACAAAGAAAAGAGAAATTATTAGTAATAGTTCATACTAAACAGTTGTGGCCGTCTGACTATTCATAAAATTTAAAATCAGAGTGCAGATTCAACAGTAATGATTAGTTACTTGTTGAGATGCATTTTGTATTTTGCACTGATGTTCATTTCTTGTGTGTTTATTGTTCTAATTAAAGTCTTCCATATGTCTGGTAGGATTAAACCTTTGTTCCTGTTGAGGTTATTTGTGGAACGGGCAACTGTAGCAGCTTCTTTGAAGAATCTGGAATGGTAGTTTTCTTCTATATATGGCATAAGACTTTTATTCCATTCAATAATGTGGTTGGTTGTAGAGAAGTGGGAAAGAAAGGCCAGAAATATCTTGTCTGTTGTTTTTAACATAGCTCATGTGTTCCTTTTGTTTCCTTTTGAAAATTTAATGAAGTGAACAACAGACAAGATATTTCTGGCCTTTCTTCCCACTTCTCTATAACCAACCACATTATTGAATGGAATAAAAGTCTTATGCCATATATAGAAGAAAACTGCCATTCCAGAATCTTCAAAGAGGCTGTTACAGTTGCCCGTTTCACAAATAACCTCAACAGGAACCAAGGTTTAATCCTACCAGACATATGGAAGACTTTAATTAGAACAATAAACACACACAAGAAATGAACTTCAGCGCAAACTACAAAATGCATCTCAACAAGCAACTCATCATTACTTTGAATCTGCACTCTGATTTTTAATTTTATGAATAGTCAGACGGCCACAACTGTTTAGTATGAACTATTACTAATAATTTCTCTTTTCTTTGCGTTTTAACTTTAAGTTACCTCTTTCCCCGGAAGATGTAAGTCAAACGACTTGCAAAACGTGTCGGTTTTTTTATCAATTCATTGTGTTTTATATAGCTTAATAATATATATTATATATATATAAAAAAAAAATACAATCCAATTACCGGAATACACCATGTGAAGTAAATCATATATCCGCGACATGCGTATTGTTTCACGTGCACTATTTTGTTATTGAAATAGAATTGCCAGTTAACGTTTAGCTTGTAATTTTCATTTTCTTTGCTTTCCTGATTGTACCCCGATGAAGCCGACAGCATAAGCTGGCGAAACTAGTTGGTAATTAAAATAGTTATTCACCTACACTTGACCAATATCTAAATAATAGTTTATTCTCATTAATCCTTGTGGTTAAGAATCAACAATTTTGAGTCATTCTGATTTTTGTTTGAATTCAATCATTTGCAGAGATATGTTTCAGTTGCACTGCTCTGCCTGAATAGAATTTAATAAAATTATATTAAGTACTAATTATAGTACTTTATATTGTCTCTTAACTTTAGTTCATGTTGCTCCATAATCTTTGCTATAATTAAGAGATAAGCCTTTTATGTAATGGCGAACCCTATATCAGAACAAGTCTTTCAACTGCAACTCTATTTTTTAATTAAAAATACAATGAAAATTTAATGAAGTGATTATATGTATTGCCTAGCTTTGTTGTCCTTTTGGCAATAATGGTCTTTGAAATTTAGATTGAAGATTGTAGATGGTGATGAAAGAGTATGATATTAGTGATAGGTAAATTAGTAAGATGGAGCTCCACTGAATTTTAAAATTTAAAGCAGATATGAATAAAGCATTTAAAAGAAGTAAAATTAATAGGATACTATTAAAAGATGAGAATAAATCCAGTAATGAATGATGTGATATGATTAGTAAATGCATTATAAAATTTAAAAATGAAACATGTTAGAAAATTAAAAACTAGAACATAAAAACTGTAAAAGATAAGAAAAGAATGTAAAGTCCTTGAGAGTGAAACATAAAATATAAAAATATATGATGAAAGACGAAATAGATTTATGGGGTGAAGTGAGGGCCATTACTGGGAAAGCTGTCATCAGAATAAAATAATAAAATTTCATAGTGTATATTATGGCAGCTTCCCAAGAACAAAAAAAAAACTTTTCCGACCAATCAGAATATCTTAATGGCATTGACACATAACATAGATTTTATTTGTGTGGTGTTCTCCTCGTTCCTCGACTGAGAGATTGAGTTTTTATAACTGTAGATGTGTGTGTGTGTGTTCATGGGCCAGTTTGCCTGTTCTGAGGGACGAGAAACCTGAGTTTCTGGGTGAAAAAAAAGAAAACTACCTCCATATGAGACCAGCTAACTCACCTTTAGTCGAAAGAGACCAGATAAAGGTTACTCATGTCATGGACAAGAATCTAATCCAGGTCTTTCCGACCAAAGGGCTTAGTCTATACCAATTGAGCTACAGAGTAGCTCAGTTGGTATAGACTAAGCCCTTTAAAATTTCATAGTATATGTTATGTAGATTATCTATGTTATGGAGCTCCATAACATACACTACGAAATTTTATTATTTTATCCTGAGGACAGCTTTCCCAAAATGGCCTTCCTTTGTCTCATAAATCGGTTTCATTATATATTGTTTTATTTTCAAGGCCTTTTACATTTTCTTATCCTTTACAGTTTTTATGTTCTAGCTTTTAATTATTTAATGTTTAAATTTTACAAGTTTTATAAAGTATTTGCTAATAATGTTGCACCATTCATTATAGGATTTATTCTCATATTTTAATAGTATCCTATTCTTTTTATGCTTTTAATTTCTTTATTCATATGTTTTAAATTTTAAAATTCAGTGGAGCTCCATCTTACTAACCTATCACTAATATCATACTCGCTCATCATTATTGCCAAAAGTACAACAAAGGTAGACAATACATAGGATCACCTCATTACATTTTTATTTTATTTTTAATTAAATAAAAATAGAGCTGCAGTCAAAAGACATGTTTTAATCCCCCCAAACCAGCCTTTGACATCTATAGACATCCAGCTAAATCTGGATACGATTCTATAACACTTGTTGAATAACATGGATGAGAAGTGCAATTTCGTCTCACTATTTCATCCATCTCACCAGTAGGGAGGTTAATCTAAGGTGCTCCATTACATAAAAGCTTTGCTTATCTCTTCATATTTGAGAATTAGGTTACTTACAAAGATATAGGGGCGCTAGCGTCGGCGTAGCATGTGGTGGTGAATTTGAGCTGTGTAGAAGAAAGTGATTTTTAATTGGTGAATAGTCCGTTTTTTTTCCCCGTATTTCTACGTTTTTGAGTGCTAAATTGTTTCTCTGAATATGAGTGTACTTCAGTGGTTGTTTTTTGGAAGTTAGTTGCTGTCGCGATATAATATATTTTGGTTACCTTCGGAATCGAATGCATAACGGTGGAAGACAAAACGAAGCTAAGTTTTCATTACTCTATTTAGTTATATTTCATTTTATTTAGTGTACTTAAATGTTTTGTTTTGCTTGTAATTGTTTGTATTTTTTTTTCTATTTATTTAACGGAATTTATTAATTGAATAATTAACGATTACACTACTTGGCAGTAAGGAATGATGACGGATTCAGCAGCAGTCGCAAGTGGCTCATCGCCAAGTCCTCTGCCATTTAAGAACTCAATTATTAGCAATATCATAAGGGACTTTGTGGCATGCAGTACTTGCGGCATGTATGCGTCTCGGGAATTAGATATGTGGCTTGTGAAAGAGAGCGGAGAGCATATATGCGCAAAATGCAGGCAGTTGGAGGAAATAAGTGCATTAGAAATATCGATATCCGACTTTGTTGCTCCAGGAACGGGGAATGAATGTAAGAGGACAAGTAATGATAAGAGAGAATGAAAAAAAGATATATATGAATGAAAAAATAATAGTTGATAGTGTGGAAGGTGTGAGTGACTGTGAAAGTTTAGGAGATGGTTTTGTTTGGGAGAGTCAATTTAGATTAAAAGTGACTGACCTGCAGAGGGAGATAGATGAGTTGAAAGAGGAGGTGGAATGTCTTGTGAATGAGAGCGGAAGTATGAAAGATAAGATTAGGAGAATGGAAGAGATAAATGCAAGGAGAATCAGAGTAGGGGAGAGAGAGAGAATTTAGGGAGTATGAGTGAGAAGTATGGGGGGGTGCTAGAAGAGGAGAGAATGGAAACAGTAGAAGAGAGGGAATGAGAGAGAGGTATGGGAATGCTAGAAGATGAGAGAATGGAAACTGTAGGAGAGACAGAATGAGAGAGGGATATGGAAACAGTAGGAGAGAGGGAATGAGAGAGATGTATGGGAGTGCTAGAAGAGGAGAGAATGGAAACAGTAGGAGAGAGAGGTATGGGAATGCTAGAAGAGAGAATAGCAGTAGAGGAGAGGGAATATGAAAGAAGAGGAGAGAATGGAAACAATAGGAGAGAGGGAATGGTAAGAAGTATAATGTATGGCTACTCAATGATCCGTGGTGTTCAAGATAGGATGCGTGAGGAGTGTTTGCCAGGAAGAACAATAGAAAGGGTGGCTATGGCAATTAAGAGAGGTGAAAGGGTGGATGAGATGATTGTGATGGTAGGAACGAATGACTTGAGTGGTAATGTGATGCGAGGTTTTTGCTTGAGACTGTATAGAAGAAGACAGAGAGAGGAAAAATAGTGTGTGTGTTGCCTAGGTATGATAATGATGAGCTGAGCGGAAGAGCAGTGATATTGAATGGCATAATAGCAAGAATGTGTGACAAGAGAGGACTGGTATATGTGGATGCTTGGAGTGTGTTTGAGGAAAGAGAGGAATTGTATGCGAGAGACCATTTACATTTGAATGAGGAAGGACGTAGGCATCTGGAGAGATTGTTGTTCTGAACGAGTCAGTGTGTCCCAGGGAGGATAATAGCAGGGGTGGCCTCTTGTGGGAATGGATACTTGGGAGAAGGGAGACAATGTCTGGTAACACTGAGCCCAGTGAAGTCTAGAAGGGATAATGCTGGGTATAGAAACAATAGCATTTATATGCTTTATACTAATGCCAGGAGTATCCGGAATAAGGGAGAGGAATTGGTGGCGCAGATAGCATCAGCCTGGCCAAAATTATTGGGATCACTGAGACGTGGTTGACAGAAGAGGATATAATAACAGGAATAGAAGTCGCTGGGTATAGCATTTTTCGTCAGGATAGGAGGGGAAAGCGTGGTGGTGGGGTACTGCTTATGATAAGTGATGACCTATGTCCTCTAAGAGTGGAGGCTTTGGAAGGAAGTGAGACAAATGATTTTGAGAGCATATGGTGTAGGTAGAGGTAGACAAGACAGGATATTTAGTGGGGTGTTGCTACAGACCCAGAAGCACGGAGGATGGGGACCAGGAGATGTTTAGACAGTTAAGTTTGGCAAGTGCAAGAAGAATGATTGTTATGGGAGATTTTAACTACAGTAGTATAAATTGGAGAGAGGAAGATGCATGTAGCAATAGTGGAATGGAATTTCTAGAATTCTTGAGGGACAAATGTCTTAGGCAACATGTAACAGAGGGAACAAGAGGTTCAAGAGTTTTTAGATTTGGTTATAGCATCAGAAGAGTTGATAATAACTGAGATGACATCTCTCCCACCAGTTGGAGAGAGTGACCATATGGTTTTGACTTGGAAAATGAATAGACATGCAGGAGTATCAAAGAGACGGGAACTTATGTGGAATTTTAAAGCAGGTGATTATAATAGTTTTAGACATCAACTTCGGGAAGTTTCATGGAGGGAGGAATTGGAAGGCCGGGATATCGTTAGTGCATGGGAAATTGTGAAAGAATATTTGTTAGCAGCAATGGCAAGTTGTATACCACGAGTGAAGAAGAGGACACAATTTGGAGTAAAGTGGATGACAAACAATATTAAACAGGAATTGCATGTGAAAAAGAGGCTATGGAAGAGATATAAGGAGACAGGTGAAGAGAGGATGTGTGAAGAATATAAGACACAGGCCAGAAGGGTGACTAGTGTGGTAAGGAAAGCCAAACTGGAATATAAGAGGAGATTGGCCCTAAGATCCAAAAAAAATCCTAGGGAATTTTTTAGCTATGTGGTCAGTAGGAGGAGAAATGACTGTGGAAGAATGATATTGTGGGATAAAAATGGGAATAGAGTGACTGGTGCAGAGGACATAGTGGAATTGTTCAATGACCACTTTATTGGAGTATTTCATCCTGGAGGAGTCAGTTTTAATGCTAGAGGGATAGGGCAGGTTCAAGGTTTAGAGGTACAGGAGGAGAGTGTGTTTCAGATACTGAGAACTCTGGATGTCAATAAAGCTTTGGGACTGGATGGTATTTCACCACGAGTTTTGAGAGAATGTGCCTTTAACCTGGCTTTTCAATGAATGTCTGACTTTGGCAAAGGTGCCCAGGGAATGGAAGGAAGGTAAGATAGTGCCATTGCATAAGGGTGGTAACAGACTGGAAGTGTCTAATTATAGACCAGTCTGTGTGTCATCAGTAGTTAAGATCTTGGAGAAAGTAGTGAGGGACCGTATACAGCACTGGGCAGATGAGGGTAATGTTATCTGTGAGAGTCAACATGGATTTGTGAAAGGGCGCTCTTGTTTTAGCAATATGCTAGCCTTTTATAATAAAGTTACAAGAACATTAGATGAGGGAAAGGCATAACTGCAATTTTCTTAGACTTAGCAAAGGCATTTGACAGGGTGCCACATGATAAGCTGATATTTAAGTTGCAACACATGGGTCTGGATGTCAGATTGGCCAACTGGATTCAGGATTGGCTGTCTGATAGGTATCAGAGAGTTGTGTATGATGGAGCAGTTTCAAGGAGACAGAAGGTTACAAGTGGGGTCCCACAGGGATCAGTACTAGGACCTATATTGTTTAACCTTTATATCAATGACATTGCCAGTGGATTGCAAGGGGATATTCAGTTGTTTGCAGATGATGCGAAGCTGGGAAGGATTATTAGTAATAGTGCAGATGTGGTAGCCCTGCAAGAGGATTTGAATAAGCTAGATAGATGGGCAAATGAATGGGGGTGTCAGTTTAATGCAGCAAAATGTAAGGTCTTGAGGTTTGAGAAACATCGATGGGATGCTGCATACTCTATGGGAGGAGTTATACTGAAGGAAGTCGGGGAGACGAGATCTGGGGTTGATGATTGATAGAAACCTGAAGTTTAGGGGACATATTGCAAATGTGGTGAAGGTAATACAGAGGATTGCTGCAATTATGAGGACACTGACCTGCAGAGATAAGAGGGTTATCATTCCGTTGTATAAGTCTGATCAGACCACACTTGGATTATTGTTCTCAGATTTGGTCCCCAGGATTTGATGGGGATAAATTAACTGTGAAAAAGATACAAAGACGGATGACAAAGATGGTCTCAGGAAGGACTGTACAAGGATAGTTGTGAGAATCGGCTGAGGGAATGTGGACTGCAGAGTTTGGCGGATAGAAGAAGGAGAGGTGATATGATTGAGACTTTTAAACTGTTGAGAGGTGGTTACAGGGTTGACACTGGGGAGTTCTTTCGCTTGGTTGAACAGTGGGAAGGAGTAATGACAAGAGGCCATCCCTGGAAGTTACAAAAGGAAACTGTGAGCAAGAGGGTGAGGAGTGGTTTCTTTGCATGGGGGGTGGTTGAGCCGTGGAATGCATTGCCTGATAGAGTGGTGAGGACGAGAACAGTCAATGAGTTTAAGGAGTGGTATGATAGACTTTGTGTTTCTTAGGGGGAACCTCCCCTCGATGAGTCTTGACAGACTTTATGTTCTTAGGAAGGACCTCCCACGATGAGTCTTTTGACTCCATGGAGGCCTGAATAATAATACTACTAATAATAATAATGTCTGTGATTTGGTTTTAGTTGCTAAAGTTTTATTGATGAAATTTGACAAAATGATTTAAACTTATAAGAATAATTTTGCTGGGGAATGGAACTTAATGAAATTTGATAGTCAGGTTGGTTGGAAGGATTTACTGCTGAAGCAACTAAGCTATG
The DNA here is from genome assembly GCF_054136105.1 of Typopeltis vanoorti. NCBI lineage: Eukaryota > Metazoa > Arthropoda > Arachnida > Uropygi > Thelyphonidae > Typopeltis > Typopeltis vanoorti. The sequence continues at coordinate 62,944,751 of NC_143549.1, read as the reverse complement.
AGGCCAATATATTGTTTTTGAAGTGCATTTGTAAAATGTTTGGGATGCATGAAGCGTACACATGTCACTTAGAAGTGGCATGTTGCAGACATTGTTGTGAAGTTATTTTATATAGCAAGTGAGACTAATTTCAGAACACTAAATGGAAGCTTTCTTGTTATAAGAATCTCGCTCACAAAATGTTCTGCAAGTGAGATTTATGGTTTATAGCCATAAATTGTGGATGGGCTAAGAGTTAGCTAATCCAGTAATCCTGCTTTGATAACAAAACATAATATAATACTTGTATTTGAGCCTTTTAGGCCTCTGAACACAGCACATGTACATGTGCTACTTAAAGATCTTTATGGAGATCCAAACCAGAATAAGATGCAAACTTAGAATTTGTAGACTGGAAATCATAGGCTATCTTGTTAGCCAAGTTCTTACATATTTAAAACATTTCATATCACTGATGTATTTATCTTTAGTAGTAATGTTTAAAGATTCTAGTCATTAGTTTAATTCTTGAAATTAATCAGGGTGTCAGACAGGGATGTAACTTATCTCCAACTCTGTTCAACACACACACGCGCGCGGACTCGGGTCTCTTTTTATGCGGTTTTGAAGTTATGCGGTGCATATTTCATGCAAATTCGGGTTTCCCCCATTGTACGTAATGAACAATGTGTTGCAGCACATTCTGGTGTAACGTGAGTCACGTGTAAGCAGTGAGTGTCTGTGAAGTTTAATTTTGTATGTGAGTAAGTGTTTGTCTTTTCATTATCTTAAGTCTAAATTCTGCTATCATAATAATATGGTAAACATTTTAATTTAGGCGAATCTACTATAAGAGAAATTAAAAAGAATGAAGTCGCAATATTAAAATCTGTAATTTCTGGCACAAAACTAAGTGCCAAACTATCATTGTACTCAAGAGATGCTTTATTAGAAAAAAACAGAACGAGCACTCGTAATTTGGATTGAATAATTAACTCAAAGGAGAATTCCTATAAGTGGTTATTTAATTAAACAAAAAGCTCTTTGGTTTTATGAACAGATAAAGCAATTGGAGTCATCTACTTCCACTTCCCAGGCTGATAAAGAATTTTCGGCTAGCAAAGGATAACAAAACATAATATAATACTTGTATTCAAGCCTAACCGCCAACCGGGTTTTTAAAAAGGAATGTACTTCATAACGTGAAGACTACAGGCGAAGTTGCAGCAGCAGATGAAGAAGCAGCCAAAAATTTTCAAGAGAAGTTAGCCAAAATTATTGAAGATGATGGATATTGTCCCAATCAAGTTTAATGCTGACCAAACAGGATTGTTTTGGAAGAAAAGGCCTAGTCGAACTTACATTGCAAAGTCTGAGAAGGCCTTTTCTTCCAAAACAATCCTGGTCTTAGAGATCGATTTACTAGGAGGGGAGGGGGTAAAGCAAGCAAAGATTGAGTAACATTGTTACTTCGCAGCAACATATGAGAGGATCAAATGTTGGAACCTCCCCTCCTAGTAAATCGATCTCTAAGACCACGTGCTCTGTGAAAGGCAAAGATCTAAAACAGCTGCTGTATTTACTGAATGGTTTAATAATTGCTTTGTATCAGAAGTGGAAACATATATGAAGCAAAAAGCTCTCGATTTTAAAGTTTTTATTAATTGTTGATAACGCACCAAGTCATCTGCATTTAGAACATCCAAACGTGCAGGTAGTGTTTTTTTTCACCCAATACAACAAGCATTATTCAGCCACTAGATCAAGGCATAATTGCTACTACTTTCAAAAAAATATTATGTTAAACACACTTTTCAATTTATATTGGATAAACTAGAAAATGAATCATTAACAGTAACTGCTGTTTGGAAAAAAAATTCTATTTTGGACTGTTTAAATCATGTTGCATCTGCTATTGCTGAAATAAGACCACAAACTTTAAATGTCTACTGGAAAGCAGCATGGCCTGGATGTATTGCAAACAGTGCAACCATTCAAACATCTACATTATCAGCTGAAATTATTACTTTGGCACATGAAATTGGTGAAGAAGATTTGATACTTTTAGCCAGAATGATGTGGATGAATTGCTTGTGGATAATGCCTTAAGTGACAATGATATTATTGGATATCGATTAACTTTAGATATCGTCGAAGATCCAGAAAACGATAGTGAAGCGGAAGAAAAACCCCCTCACTGTAAATATAATTCGAGTAGGTCTTGAACTGTGCAATAAATTGGAAAATCATTTTCTTGTTAATGACACCAAATTCTGGACGAGCCTTTAAATTCCAGTGTGAGCTGAAGAACTGTATGTATGGATATTGCGAGCTGTATAAAAAAATTAGTAAAATCATCATCGCAAAGTTTAATCACTGATTACATTGTCAGAAGAAAGAAAATCAGCACAGAATGAGGGTGAAGCCAATTCTGTTTGTGAAGCATCATTGCCTTTACCATACAGATCTCATGCGCTGGCTATCTCTTCTGGTGATGAAAGTGATTTCGCACCAGTTCGCAAACGTTGCCAAATATTGTCTAATAGCGACGATAATTCTGATGAAAAAATGTAAAAAAAATTATTACTTTTCAATAAAATTAAATGAATAAAGCTTTAAAACAAACTTAAGCATTCTTATTTTCCTGAATTTTTATAAACTTTTTTTTTATGCGATTTTAGGTTTATTTTAATTCATTGCTTCGGTTTTAGTAAATTATGGAACATATCCCTAATTTTTCAACGTAAGTTAGGTCTTTTTGTGTGATTTTTTATATGCGGTTTTCTGTGGAAACTATCTACCCCATATATATATATATATATATATATATATGGACTGTTTATATATATAAATATTGATATATATCAATATATATATTGATCAGATTATTAAAATATGGAAAACAACAATAAAACAAGTTATCTAGTTAACCAGAAAAACTGTTATCAATACACTGCTATATGCAGATGATCAGATTATATTATAAGACAATGAAGATGACTTTCAAAAGTTAGTTTCCAAATTAAACAAAATAAGCTAACAATACAATTTAAAAATTTCCCAAAAGAAAACAACAAAAGTCATGGCACTTAAAGATTAGGATCATGTTAGATCAAAAATAATTATAGAAAATAAAATAATAGAACAGGTGACACAGTTTAATTATTTAGGCTGCATAATAATATATCTAAAAGATAAACACATATATAAAATCTGTGGAACAATTAAAAGGACACTGAAAAAAAAAAAAAAGAAGAAGGAAAACTCACCTAAAATTTTACAAAGTAATGGCCACTCCTACTCTCTTATATGGTTCAGAAACATATAATGTTAAAAAGAAACATGAAAATAAAATACAAGCTACAGAGTGAGATTTTTAAGAGCAATTAAAGGATGCACAAAATTGGACCATATAAGAAATGAAGACATCAGAAAAGAACTAAATATTTATAACATAAATTAAAATATCAAAATAGAGAGATAAATGGAAAGAACATCTATTTAGGATGGAAAGATATCGGCTACCAAAAGACCTGGATAGATATAGACCAGAGAGAGAGAGAGAGAGGAAGAGCAGTGAAGCCAGAACAGGCAAATGTCTAATCCTCAAAGAGATGAAAAAGAAGTAGAACTGCCAAATCTTATCCTGAATAAGATTTGGCAGTTGTTTCACTATGTAGGAAGAATTGCACATCAACTACCAGCACATAATCTATATACTTGTAGGTCATAGTTGTGTGTGTGTACTGTATAATTGGTGCCTTTTAAAAGTGCCACTATTAAGTTTCTCACAAAACATTACTGCAACTTGTTAATTTATTAAATTAATTTTGTATATTCTACTTTACTCAATTTATTCAGAAACTACAATATGTGGAATTGTTATGCTTCTTTCCTTCCAGGAAATAATCAGTGAAAATATGATGAGGACAGGATGCTCAGTGGTTGGACCCCCTATAAGTGTTACTGAGGTACTGCAGGTAAGTTTGTACTGTTATTATCATCATCATTCTAAGACTCCATGGACATGCAGACTCAACTAGGAAGTCCCTTTTGTCATCATACTGTGCCTTAAACACATTCAAATTCCCTACAGACATCACACTATAAGGCAATGTATTCCAGTCATTCACAACTCTCCATGCAAAAAAAAAAAAAACCTGCTTCTCACTTCCTTGCTCATGCTATCCTTATACAGCTTCTAGGGATGACCTCTTGTTCTCTACCATCTCCCACCATGGTATGAATAACCTCTTCAATGTTTATCCTATAACACTCCTTATCAACTTGTAGGCCTTTATCATATAATATTCTCTTCATATCTACTACACTGTGTAAATTGTCATTCACCTCTGGACACTTTCCAATATCCCTTTTGAAAACAAGGTGACTAAATCTGTTCACAATAGTCCATATATAGCCTAATCAAAGCCTTATATAATGGAACCACCCCCTTACTTCTTAACAATAGTGTCCTCTGCATCATTGCCAGAATTTATTGTTGTCCTCACCATTCGGCAATGTGTCCTATAAATTTTAGATCCTTATCCACCATCACCCTAAGATCACTTATTTCCTCTACCTCCGACAATATATCTCCACCAAGAGTAAAAACAAACCTTACGTTTCACAATGTTGAACTGTTAACCCCACTTGTGTGCCCATTCAGTCTGCTCAAGTCTCCTTGTAAGGCCTCAACATCTGCTCTATTCCTCATAATTCCGTTCAACTTTGCATCATCTGCAAACAACTGTATATCCCTAAGCATCAAACTATAGTCCTATCTGTGTGTCAGGTGTTGTGGTTAAGTTGTTGGAGAAGCTTGTGAAAACTAGGATTCAGAGTTGGGTTGACAACAATGGTATTATCTTTTGATGGACAGCATGGATTTGCTAAAGGGAGGTCATGTTTTAGTAATCTACTTACTTATTACAATAAAGTGGCTGCTTCCTTGGACAGAGGAGAAGGATACACAGTAATATACTTGGATTTTGCAAAAACTTTTGATAGAGTACCTCATGAAAGGTTGACAGTCAAACTAGAGCAAATGGGGTTGGATATTAGATTGGTGCATTGGATTGGAGACTGGCGATCTGATAGGTATCAACAAGTTGTGTATGGGGGGGGAAGAGCGATATCCAGGAAAAGGAAAGTCACTAGTGGAGTGCCTCAGGGGTCTGTTTTAGGTCCATTGCTGTTTAACTTGTATATTAATGATATTGGCAAAGATTTCGATGGAGATATTTAGTTGTTTGCAGATGATGCAAAGTTAGGATGAACCATGAAGTGTAGCAAAGATGTTGTGGCCTTACAGGAAGACTTGAATAGATTGAGTGATTCGGCACGGAAATGGGGATGCGAGTTCAATGTTGTAAAATGTAAGGTTTTAAAATTTGGAAAATAAAGATGGGAGATGCAGAATTTATGCTTGGTGAGAATATATTGTTGGAGGTAGAGGAAATAAGAGATCTGGGGGTTATAGTGGATAAGGATCTAAAATTTAGGGGATGCATCATCATAATTATGAAGACAACACAAAGGCTTCTGGGAATGATGCGGAGGACTCTGCCATGTAGAAGTAGGGAGATTCTTTTTCTGGTGTATAAGGCTTTGATTAGGCCACACATGGACTATTGTGCTCAGATTTGGTCACCAGGTTTTCAGAAGGATGAAGAGGTCCAGAAAAGGTTGGGAAGGGTCCAGAGGTGACTGACTATGGTAGTTTCTGACCTCTGGAATGCCGAGTATGAGGAAAGATTGAGAAGATGTAATTTGCAGAGTCTGGTGGACAGGAGGAAGAGGGGGAGATATGATAGAGACCTACAAGTTGGTAAGGGGTTGTTATAGGATCAACTGGAGAGGTTTTACAGAGAATAGTGGGAGATCAGGGGAGAACCAGAGGTCATCCCTGGAAACTGTATAAAGAGGGTGTGAGTAGGGGAGTGAGAGGCAGGTTTTTTTCGTGCAGAGTTGTGAATGATTAGAATGCCTTGCCTGAGAATGTGGTGTCTGCAAAGAGTTTGAATGTGTTTAAAACACGGTATGATGAGCTGTGTGTGTGTGATAAAAGGACCTCCCAGATGAGTCTTTGACTCCATGAGGTCTTGGGGGGGTAATAATAATAATAATAAATCTTTCCCAATATCATTAACATACAGGTTAAACAGCAATCACCTTAAAACAGACTCCTGAGGCACACCACTAATAACTTTCTTCTTTTGGGATATTGTTCCCCCATACACAACTTGTTGATACATGTCATACAGCCAAACTCCACTCCAGTACACTAGTCTAATATCCATGCCCATATGCTCTAGTTTGACTATTAACTTTGCAAAGCCTAGATATACCGCTGTATACTTAGACTTTACAAAGGCCTTTGATGGATTACTGCAAGCTGATAGTCAAACTAGAGTGGATAGAGTTGTATATTATACACAGTAGTGTATCCATCTCTCATGTTCAATGCTGCAGATTACTAAAAGATGAGCTTCCTTTAGCAAATCTGTGCTATCCATCAAAGATAATACCATTGTTGTGTAACCTAATTCTCGATCCTGATTCTCGCCAGCTTTTCAATACTTTAACCACAACACCTGACACATAAATTGGTCTATAATTTGATGCCTGAATTTTGTCACCTCCTTAATGAAGCAGTACAATCTTGCCTTCCTTCCACTCCTTTGGCACTTTATCCAACGTAAGACTCATTAAACAAATATGTCAAGGCAGATGTCAACAATTCTGTGGCACATTTTTTCAAAATATGCAGTGATATATCAAGTCCCACAGACTTATTAATACAAGGTTTGCTTAATTCCCCATATACCTCTTCCTCATTCACAGTCATTCTCTCTTCCTCATCATCCATTGCTCTCAATCTCTCAATGATATTATATTCAAAATAAAAGACATTTATGAACTACTTATTAAATATCTCAACTTTATCCTCTGCAGCTGTTGTCATTATACCATTTTCTCCAGTCAGGGGCATCCTACCATAATTTTTTGTTTCATTAGCTAACTGCTGCTCATACTGAACTTTTAGTATGCTTTACCAACTGATCACTCTCCTTGTCTGTTCTTTATATTCCTGATGAAATTGTTACCACTCTTCTCATGCTACCTCCATAATGCCTTTTTTCTCTGTATTGTATGCTTAATCTCTTCATTTATCCTTCTGACCATTGGAATATATTTAGACATTGCTTCTACTAGATAGTTCTTTCTTGAATATCGCTCAAGCAGCAGTGATTTCCTTTCCATGCAGCTCCTCCTTCCATGCTACAGCTGCAAGCTGTCTCCTGAGCATATACCTTTTCCTCATGGAAATTCTCACATGGTTGGCAGCTACCCAGGTAATCACTTCATGGTCACTCTCACTAAGTGGATGGAGATTTGACAGCTTATTTATAATAACATCCTTTGATATGATCAAATCTAAGACCTTCAATCCTCATGTACCCTCTGTTACATACTACTTGAGGTAATGTCCCTCAAAAACTCACTCATTTTCTTTATTTCCTGTTGCTATCTTGTCATCCCAATCTATATTGCCATAATTAAAATCACCCTTCTCCCATTTGCTTAGCTAATTTGCTTATACATTTCCTGGTCACTATGCTCTACATTACCAGGTTTATAGCAACATCCAATGAAGTTTTTCATTCTGTTCACCTTTATCTCAAACCATACTGCTTCAAAGCCACTACCACTATTTCCTCCCTTGCATCTCTATCTTGTATGGATATAATTCTTTTTCTATCATCAATAGCACTCCACCTACCTTTTTACCCTTTCTATCTTCACAAAATACATCATATCCTTCCATCTCTATTCTTATCAGGATGTCATCCTCATCAAACTGATTGCTATCTTGTCATCGCTCATTTATTCCAACAATTTTTGGGTGAACAAACTCAATCAATGCAACCATTACTCTTGTTTCTGATATTTGTAGCATTCATATATACAAACATATGAATACGAAATGGCTCATTCCCGTATCTATTACATTTTCACTGATATCACATATTAGATGTGACTTTCCCTTACTTTCCTCAAGCCATTTTTTTTCTTCTTACTCATCCCAGAACCTTCTTCAAATGTGTTTTCCTTACATCCCAGGTCATCCCCTTCCCTTTTTGTCTACACATACATTCACATCCTCATGGAGCATCAACCTTTCTCATGCTGTGTTTCCCTATCCACCCTGAGTCTCCCTGTTTGTCTTTGACACTTATTTTCTCATTCTCTATACTCATGCTACCCACTTCTTCATTCATAAGCACCACTTCAATCTCTCCTTCCTTATTATTTTATACAGGTATCTACATGGAGTTAGATTCATCATGGGAGATCCATTATTCACACACACATCATTCACACAATACTTATCATACCTCTTCTTAAACTCATTCACTGATGAAATGCCCACAACTATCTCTAGCAACCCATTCCTCTTCCAAGCAAAAAATCTAGTACTAATAATATCCTTGCTAATCACACTCTTGCATAGCTTCCACGAGTGACCCCTTGTTTTCCTGCCATTACTCTAAAAAGTCTTTAGTGTCAGGCCTGTAAAACCCCTTTAATAACTTAAATGCTTCTATCATGTCTTTTCTTTTTTTGTGCCAATCAGCTAATTTTTGAAGCATACAGATCATCAATTTATTCTCATAGAAAGCATTCCACAGACCTGCCACAATCTTTGTCACTCACCTCTGGATCCTCTCCACAACTTTTTCATCCCCTATGGAACCCAGGAGTCCATATCTGTCCGCAGTAGTCTAGATGTGGACTTATTAAAGCCTTATGTAAGGGAACAGTAACTTCTCTATCTGTGCTTGTGTGTGTGTGTCTTCAACAACCACATAATCTCTGCTGTTTTGGTTACCTTTTGCAATATGCCTTCTAAATTTCAAATCCTTGGCCTCATCAGTTTTCTGCAGTTCAGCTCCTTCAATATGGTACACAGCTTGTGATCTCTTCACAGAGTACATCACCTTACACTTGGCCACGTTAAACTGACAGTGACTTGCCTTTGCCCATACTGCTAGTCTGTTTAAGTCTTCTTGCAGGGTCTGTGCATCATGTTCATTTACCATTGGTCTTCCCACTTTAACATTCTCAGCAGACAACTGAATATTTCCTGCTAAATTATTTCCTATATATTCATATACAAATTAAACAACAGAAGACCAAGTAATGAGCCCTGCAATGCACCACTGGTCACTTGCTTTTTCCTGGACTCTTCCATGAACCATTCTTTGATGTCAATTAGATGCCCTTAATCCAAATCATCAGATTCACATTCATCCCCCAGTTTATGCATATATAAATCTTATTTTTTTAAAGACTTTAGGGTTTTTGAAACAGTTACATTACAAAAACATTAAATTGAGGTTTGATACCAGGCATGATGTTGGCATTCTAAGAATTTTTCATAACTTAATTGTTTGAACATTACAAAAATTATTATTTGTTAATTGTTATTTTAATTGTTTTATTAAATATTAAGTTGCAAATATTTTAATATGCTGTTTGAAACAGCCTTTCTGAAGATGATCTTTTTCCTAAAGTAAACTTTTTTTTTTGAGGGAGAGGGGTAAAACCAGAAGTTTTGATTATTCATATGTGCTTTATAATTAACCTTTATTAATAAATTAAACCATATAAGTGACATTTTTTTTTCTCCTGTACATTTTTATAGATAATACTGCTTAAAATGCGATTTATATTCATGTTTTTGATGATTCACTTTTAGCAGTAATATTGTACTCGCTGTATCCATTATATGAGTAGTTGCATTTTTTTTGAAAATATACCTGTAAATTGTTATGCTTTAGCATTATTATATAAATCTACCTTATCTAATCATAAACTTATCTTTGAATAAGACAAAAATAATTTTTAAAACCTAAAATCCCTTGTGTAACAGTTAAAAACTAAGAAGCTGTGTCCTGATATGCCACAATTACGGTAAAAAAAAATCGCCAACAAAAACTTCATATCTATAGAGAAATTCAGTGTTGTTCACAATACATACTCTATATATGTAAAGAGATGATAGTCTAATATATTAATTTCTGCTTAATATGATTAAATTTGTCTTATTAAATTTGATAATATATCTGATTTTAGTAAATGGAAGTAAATATGCAGAGCTGAAGTTAGTTATAACTAGTCTCATTCAAAATAAAAATAAACGAGGAGGTATTTCTCTGGTACAGTTGATACAATCATACCTTTTGGAATGATTGTTATGCTTTAGCATTACAATCTCCTTCTTGATATTCTTGATAATACTATACCTCTTGACTGTCCACTTTGTATGTTATGTTTCTGCCATGATGGCAGAGTTTGTTTGTGTGCGATTACTTCATGCCAGAGAATGCCAAAAATAGAATTCCCTCTTTTTGACATTCCTTGTCCCATTTAGTAACATACACCTATTGTCTTTACTTTTCCTATCTATAAAATTGTCCTATCCATACAGAAATTTATTAAATACTTGGCATGAGAACTCAACAAGCAAGAAACATCTTACATTAAAGAAAAAAGAAAACTTTTTACAAAATTTAAAACAACTATTTGGACTTTCGGTTAGAGTAGCACAACTCTAATTAGTTTGCTTTAATAGCATTCTTTTTACACAATGTACCAGTAGATGACAGATATATTTCTTTCTAAAATAATTCTCCAGCCTTTTCTTTGCTCTTTAAGCTCGGCCTTATTTGGGATATTTTAGGTAGGACAGCTAACTGAAGATGTAGCTCTGGACTTGCCCCTTTGATACTCCTCTATTACTAACTTATAGCAATTTTTTTTTTTCAATTTTTTATAGCTTTTTCTCCCTAAATTCATCTCCACCCTGAAACTCAGTCTGATTGAGGTATATTGATGGTCTTTGGTGTTTTGACTCACAGGCTCTTTCAACTTTACACTTTCTTAATAATATCCACTGTAATTATACCTTAGAAAAGAAGGGACTTTATTGAGCCTAAGAGACTTCATTCTAGCATAGTAAATTATGGATTATAAGGATATTATTAATCTATCAATGTTAATCAACAGATTAGTTTCATTTTTCTTGAAAACTCTTGTTACAAGCTAGTCATATAGTTTCTTTGTGCTCATCTGTAAATTCACTCATATTGGCAGATACTAGAATGTTGTTTTATACCATCCTGTTCAATAAATAGGTATTTTCAAAACTTTTTACCAGGGTAGAATGAATTGCATCTTCTCTTAATATTGCACTTGGCATATCATGGACTGTTAGCATCCCTAATGTGGAATGCATAACAGCTGTCATTGAGCTGTCTTTTAAAATGATACATGATTAACTCAATCTACAAATCACCCAACAAAGTTTCTGCCTATCTGAGATAGATTAAAAACTACCAGTCTCCTCTCTTTTCCAGATGTTAATAGTATCCCATATCACTGTAATACCCAGCATCTTCGGCTACCATGACAAACAACCATGGGTGGGAAAAAAAGAACACAGATATGATATAGGCAACTAAGAAGTGAATTAGCACCATGAGGCTTGGATAAAGATCACTTCATCAAATGAAAGCAAGTCTGGTTGTTGCAAAAAACTACAAAGGTTTTTCTTTGCAAAGGCTGTTCTTGGAAATAGTTCTTGGAAATCAAACCATCCAGCATCAGGCAGGTGACTTCCTTGTTCTCTAGATCAATTCAATTTCTGTCTTTTGCTTGCTCAAGTGCCCCTTGATAATTATCAGCTTGAACTTAGCAAAATATGCATAAATATTAGTTATTAAATTTTGTTCCTGTCCACATAGTTATTTTTCCAGAAATCTTCAACATGAGGTTTCCAACATCTATGGAAATTTGAATGTAGAAATTGAGTAGTATATGAAAAAGTAACATGAAATGTACATGTACTTTTCTTATTATACAAAGTTGTGCAAGTGAGCTTGGTTAGGTCTGCATGCACGTGCGCACGTTCCTCCCAATAGTAACCCTACCAGGAGGTAATTTATTATTACATGCTCCATTGCATATATAACATGTAGCTTCTAAGTACTGATTAACATTTATATTTCCAATTTTGTATCAATATTCATATTTACATTTATATGTAAGTATTCCGACCTTTACATCCATATTTATATTTTTATATATACAGTAAAACCCCGAAGTTACGTGGTAGGTGGGACCAACAAAAAGCGCGTAAGTCGAATTCGCATAACTCGGGGTATAATTTTGCATGTAATTTATATATACAAACATACAATTGGGACCAAAGGTTTACAAAAACACCTTTATTTTTTTAAGAAATATAATCATAATTGTAGTTTTTCGTACATAAAAAAAAGAAAGTTATTTCGATGTCGATGAAATCTAATAGATTCGTCTGACGGCATAATGTCTTTTTCTTGTCACGCAAAATTTCTTCATAGCAAGCTAATGATTTTTTTATTCCTTGCCTTGTGGCTACAATTCATTCCTCGTTAGAATCTATGTTTTCCAAAATCTGTAAACCTTTCTTTTATGATTGTTCTTACTGTGGATTCCTGTAGATCGAACTTCTTTGCTAGCTCACAAATTTTCATTCCGCCTTCGAAATCCTTAATAATGTTGAGTTTTGTTTCCAAAGTCAATGTTTTTCTTTTCTTGCTAGCTGTAGAAGAATCGGACTTGCTTCTTTTGGATGACATTATTTTTTATGTGATAAAATTTTTATCAAGAACATAACATTAAACAATTGCAAGGTTTGTAGACTATAAAAATTGTATGAATAGAGACCACGCGAAACACGTCAGTGCTTGTTCACAGCATGTGCGACACTGGCGAATGTGGCCGGCACCGGAAAGATACAACTACTGGTGAGGCATGAAGCGGGACGGGAATACGTACATATAAGAAACCGCGTAACTCTGGATTCACGTAAGTCGGGGTATGACTGTACATATATTTACACTATATAATTCATACTTCTTCTTATTGTGCTATCTTCTATCGAAGGTCAGCGACCATCTTGGCGAACAAACTGTGCTCTTGTGCTAATCTGAGCAGTTGTGCACTGCTCTTTCCTGTCCACGTCTTAACGTTGTCAAACCATGATATTCTTTTTCTTCCTCTAGTTCCTTTGCCATCAATTCTTCCTACCAAAATAGTTTGTAGAAGTTGGTATTTGCTGTTTCTCATGATGTGGCCAAGATATGATGTTTTTCGTTTCTTGATTATTTGTACAAGATGTTTAGTATTGCCAATGGATTTTAAGACATCTTCATTGGTAATTTTTTCTGTCCATGATATCTTTAGCATTCTTCTGTATAGCCACATCTCAAAGGCTTCGATTTTCTTGATGGTTGTCGCCTTCAATGTCCATGTTTCAACTCCATAGAGCAGAATAGACCACACGTAGCATTTCAGCATTCGGCATCTGACTTCCATGTTTAGGTCTTTATTGCAGAATAGTGTTCTCATTTTCATGAAGATGCAACTTCAATCCTTGTCTTTATATCTATTTCTGGATCCCACCGTTCATTAAGCCAGCAACCAAGATATTTATATCTTGACACTTGATCAATATTTTTCCCATTGAGTGTCAGTTTCATTGATGAGGCTGGATGTTTGCTGATGATCATGTATTTTGTCTTGTTGATGTTTATATTTATTCCCATTCTTTGGCTTTCTATGTATACTCTGTCAACGAGTTTTTGGAGATCCATAATGTTATCTGCAATTAGCATGGTGTCATCTGCATATCGTAGGTTGTTAACAATCTTTCCATTTATTGTGATTCCCTCTGGACATTCTTCCAATGCTTTTTTAAAGATTACCTCTGCATATATGTTGAACAGGAGTGGTGAGAGCACACATCCTTGTCTCACTCCTCTTTTGATGTTAATATCACTGGTGGTAATGTTGTCTAATTGAACGGTAGCTGACTGATTCCAATACAGATTTGTTATTAGTCTTATGTCTTGTTCGTCTAGCCTTATTTGTTGAAGGATTTCTATTAAGTTAGTGTGTCTGACTTTGTCGAATGCTTTTTCAAAATCTATGAAACACATAAAGACAGATTTCTGTTTTTCTGTGCATTTTTGTATCAATATTTGGATACAGAAAAGGGCCTCTCTAGTACCAAAACCATTCCGAAAGCCGAATTGTGTTTCACTTAGAGTTTCTTCACTTTTTCTATAAATGCGATTTTGAATTACTTTCAAAAATATTTTTAATGTTTGGCTCATTAGACTAATAAGTCTGAAGTCATCACAGGAATTCGCTTTGGGTTTCTTTGGGATAGTGATAAATGTAGATTTGAGCCAATCTGATGGAAATTCATCACTTTCATATATTTTATTAAATAGTTTTTCAAGAAGTTTGATGTTATCTGGTTCTATTAATTTTAAAAATTCTGTTTGCACACCATCTGGTCCACTGGCTTTTCCTGTTTTACTTGTTCGTATAGCATTCTCTATTTCGCATTTCATGATTGCTGGTCCTTGAATGTTATCTTTTATATTTATAGGCTTCTGTCTAGTATCATTGAAAAGTTCTGTTACATATTTTATCCAAATCTGTGCTTTATTCTCTTCTTCTAGAACTATTTTTCCATTTTCGTCTCTTAGAGACACTATTTGCTTTTTCCTCAGTTTTCCGGAAATTTCGTTGATTTTCTTATACAGATTGAAATTATCATATTTCTTCTGAAGCAGTTCAATTTCAGTACATAAATTTTTCATCCAATTTTCCTTGGCTTCTTTTATTTTTTTCTTGATGATGTTATGTGTTTCTGTATACCTGGCTAGGTCTTTGTTTTTATACATTCTTCTTGTATCAATAACAGAAAGAATCTCATCTGTCATCCATTCCTGTTGTTTTATATTATTCACATAACCTACTTCTTCAATACTTGTTGTTACGATGGCATTCTTTAAGCTATTCCAAAGAGATTCCACACTTTTATTTTCTTCTATGTTAATCTGTTGTAATCGCAGGTTAAGCTGTGTCTTGGCACTTTTATTAATGTTCGGGTCTTTCAGTTTTTCTACATCAATTTTCTTTTTCTTCTTTTGTGATTTTTTAGCTGATTTTAATCTAAGACGTACTTCTGCAACTATGGGATTGTGGTCTGATGAGATATCTGCTCCAGGATAAGTCTTTGCACTCTTTATACTACTGTGGAATCTTTTATTTATCAGTATATAATCAATTTGATTTCTGACAATATTATGTTGGTTATCTTGAGGCGATTTCCAAGTGTACAGTCTTCTGGGTGGAAGTTTAAACCAGGTATTTGCTATTGTTAGATCTTCTTCCTGACAGAATTGGACTAGGCAATCTCCTCTGTCATTTCTGATGCCTAAGCCATGTTCGCCAACAATTTCTCCATCACCCCCTCTTCCCACTTTTGCATTGAAGTCACCCATCACTATGTTTATATCATGTTTCTTTGTTAGGTTTTTAATCTCTTTTAGGTGTTCATAAAACTCTTCAACATCTTCTTCACTTTTGTCAGCTGTGGGTGCATAAGCTTGGATGATATTTATGTTAATGGGGTTTCCCTTAAGTTGTAACAGCATTATCCTTTCAGAAAATGGAATCCAATTTATTACTGATTTATTGATTTCTTCATCTACTATTACAGCTACACCATGTCGATGTTTGTTCTCATCATTCCCAGAGTAATACATTGTCATATTATCTTGTTGACACTTTCCAGATCCTGGCCATCTTGTCTCTCAAATTCCCAAAATCCGGATGCCCAGCCTCTTCATTTCTCTTGTGGCATTTCTTAATTTGCCAGCTTCATACAGAGTTCTGACATTCCAAGTTGCAATTTTAAAAGTGGACACCATTTTGAGCCCGGAGATTCTTCGCACCCCTGTCCCATTTAAGGGACGCCGGGAACTTGGGGCCAATTGTAAGGGTTTGCTCGCCATGGTGGTTGTTCTGGAGATAGGGTAGAGCAGTAGTTTCTCCGTTTGCTTTCTGCTCCGCAGTATTACAGACGTATACAATATAATCATATTGCCATCTGCAAATCTCTGATCACAAGCTTTTCCGTCATCATTTGGCTTCAACCTTGTGTCAGTACTGACAATGCTGCTTCCCAATGTCAGGGGCAGTGACCCCAGCAGGTACTTATTTAATGGCGGCACTACTCGCCATGTCACCGAGTTGTCATTGGGCTTTGTGAGGTTTTAAGTGAGACAGAGTTGCCACTTCTGCTCCCCCACGCCCTGATAGCTCAGTCGCTGTTGGTCCATGGCTGCTTATTCGCCAGATTGCTCTGCTAAATTATTGCAGCTAACCTCCATATCTGAAGGCTGTTCCCCGATCCGCCACCTGGGGACGGTGGCGGATCGGGGAACAGCCTTCAGATATGGAGGTTTGCTGCGATAATTTAGCAGAATAATTCATACAATATCAGTAATTTATGTTACATTACAATGACTGGAAGTTGATCTTATTAGCAAATTTAATTAGTTCTGAGTAATACTTTTCAATAAGTCTTTGTTTTGACACTGGCCACTTGTCTCCAGAAATGATGACGTGTTGTATTAGGGGTATCCAGTGGGGGGGGGGGGGTCCAGTAACTGACAGTCATAAGGTATGACTGTCAGTCTTGATGCTGTGGTCAACAGTCTTGATGCTGTGGATGGACTACAAATGAATGATGGTGATTCCAGGATATGAAATCTGTATAAGTAGTGTTTTAGTTTTCCCTGTCCCATTGGTAACATGTTTAAATCACTAGAAATGGCATGATTTTTCAGTTGGAGTCCTTTTCTGATGCTTGACAAGAATTCTTTTGTTGTTGATCCGTTTTTCTTCGATGTTTTCCATTCTTCTTCCCATAGGTCTAGGCTTCCTTCTTCTGCAGGTGTTATAGCAGATTTTGAATACTTTTGGTAACTTGTTTCTAGCTGCTTCTTTAGCCAGCTGATCTGCTCTCTTCCTGTTACCCCGGTATGCGTGTTCACCCAGCAGAACTGGATTTTCAATCCCGATATAGTGAGATTCCACACAAGATTTCTTGTCTGTTCTATTAATGCTATATGGTTGTTCTGGTTTTTTATGCTGTTTATAGTGCTTCTACTATCACTGTAAATTGTTGCTGTCTTTTGATGAGAGGTGTTGAGTTTTAATTCCCAGAGATATATGTTAGTGAATGAACAATAGCAAGTTGTTCTGCAATGATGAGATATATGTTAGTGAATGAACGATCGCAAGTTGTTCTGCAATGATGAGATATATGTTAGTGAATGAACGATCGCAAGTTGTTCTGCAATGATGAGATATATGTTAGTGAATGAACGATCGCAAGTTGTTCTGCAATGATGAGATATATGTTAGTGAATGAACGATCGCAAGTTGTTCTGCAATGATGAGATATATGTTAGTGAATGAACAATAGCAAGTTGTTCTGCACCGATGAGATATATGTTAGTGAATGAACAATAGCAAGTTGTTCTGCACCGATGAGATATATGTTAGTGAATGAACAATAGCAAGTTGTTCTGCTTGGTTGTTGGAACAGAGAGGATGCAGTCTAGAGCGGCGTTCTTGTATAATGGACTGCCTGTTAAATGCAATGAAAGAACAACTGCCTTTCCCCTCCGGTTTTACTTCCATCAGTGTATATATGGAATTTGTCACTTTTGGAACTTTCCTTCTCCTTAATATATGTTCTCTCTGCTGGGCAACATCACCTACTGTAGTGAAGCAGACATTCGTAGCAATTTGGATCAACATTGTAATTTTGTTATATCTTCCGGAAGTACCTTCATACATAAGAGAGAATTCATGTATTTTCAGGCAGATCAGTGTTAGAGCTGCAACAACGCAAGCTGCCTCAAAACATATTGTCCTGTATCCTTTACAGGACAATATGTATTCTTTATACATATGACTATAAGGCGTTGAACTCTGTTCAGCTTTTGTCAGTTTTTATTTGATTTTAGTGTTTCCAGGCAGGGCAGCATAAGATATCAATCGCAGTATAGCTCCGTTATATATTGTTTTCAATGCTCATTGGCCTACTCTCCCACTTAATCCTTACCGAAGCTGAAGCTTTTTTTCGGCAACACATGAGATGTGCTTGTTGAAGGTAAAATTTTCATTTATTGCTACTCATAGGTATTTTTAGCTCACTGGCTACCTCAAGAATTTCCTCGTTTAGGAAGACCGTTGCAAGTTGTTTTGATTTTCTATGTGAGATATGGAGCACTTTAGACTTGGTTCTATTGAAGGTAACTTTCTTCTCACATGCCCACTCTGCGATTGTAAAGAGTTCTTCATTGGCCATTGCTTCTAACTGTAAGTCATCACGTCCCCGAATCATTATCATCGGTGAAATCAGGGACTTTTGTTTCTGTAATGAAAGGAAGTCTTAATAGCGAATAGTACTGCATGTTCCAGAAGCCTGGTCAACAGCAGTAGCCTTCTGGGCAGCATCATTTGAATTCTTTCATTACAGCTGTGGTTTTTTATGTCATGGTTGCTCTTCTGTCTGTAAAATAATTTTTTATAAGGTAGAGTAAGTTTTTTGGACATTTCAAATCTCTTGATTGATTGATAATGGATGGCCACCATGCATTATTGAAGGCTCCTTCTACATTGAATGAGATCAGTAGTAAATCTTTTTTTTTTTTTTCTTGCTGTAGACTGTATTCTGTGAACTCTTTAGACTCTATAAATGTGCATACTGTGCTTGATTGACTAAATGCATGTTGATTGCTGCCTAATAGGTTTCTTGAGTAGATATAGTGCATTATTCAGTTTATCAGAAGTTTTTCTAGCACCTTACCAGCAACATTTGAGACTGATTAGCCTGTATTTGCTAATTTCATCAGATATTTCTTTTCCTGGTTTGATTATGGGTATAATTTTAGAGCGTTTCTATACTAAAGGAAATCGCCCTCTATTTAGGCATTTGTAAACTGTTGTTAGGAATTTCGGGAGTTCGACAAAAGCTCTTAGGAGTATGTCGCTGGTTATTCCATCCTCTCCAGGAGTTTTTCTTGGATCCATTCATCTTAATACTAACTCAGTTTCATTAGTTGTAAATAAGTTGTCGTTAGGAGTATCTATGTCTGTTTTCATTGTCTGTAAGTTTTGTGGATTTCTTCACCTGATGATTCATTGGGAATAACTTTTTTATCATAATATCTGCAGTTTCTGCTAAGTTTTTAGTGTAGGTGCTGTCTGTTTTCTTAATAGTTGATAATATACGTGTTGGCTTATTCATGCTTGCTGCTAATTTATATGTGCAGTTCCAAGGATTCAATATGGTTGAAACAGTACAGAATTTTTTCCATGATTCTGTTTTTGCATTTATAATTTTGGACTGATAACTGTATTTGGCTTTATAGTAGTTCCCTCTTCTACTCTCTCTTAAATTTTGGTTATTGATATAGTTGTCTGAGTGCATTAACACCTTTTCTTAGGACTGTTTATCGTTCCACCAAGGTACCAATTTTCTTCCATCGACGTTTAGCTTCTTGGTTGTTCTGAGTTTGGTCACTGGATTTTTTCATACCTGATGAAAGTGCAGAAGCAAGGAAGTGTTATATTGGCTTATACCGATGTGCAGATGGCTAGGTTCTTGTCTAATCTGAGCTGTTGTTTGCTGATCTCATTAAACTGATGTTCTGAGATTAAGCATGAAAATTTTCTTTTTAATGCTTTTACTAATATCTCTAGATTGATTTTATTAGTGAAGTACTTGATGTTAATGCGATGGTTTGTGTTGTGTATTTTGTTTAAATTTTTTTTACTGATAATGAAACTTAATATGTGATGATCAGAACAGCTTTCCTCTTCTTCGTATCTGCATTCAAAAACCTGGGGTAAAATGCCGTTGTTTGCTATTGCCAGATTAATGAAGCTACTTCCTCTGGTATTTTCAAATGATGGAGTGTTACAGTCATTGTTTAGTATGTGTAGGAATTTGATGCTAAGAATTTCAAATTTTTGCCTCTGTTGTTTGTTTGTGCTCTCGTTAAACCATAAAACCTAATGGACTTTGCTATCTATTTCAAGAATTAGGCTGTGGTCGATAGTAAAATCTGAGTGTTGCCCATTTTTTTTCTAAGTTGTATTTTATGTCAGCATGATAGTTTAGATACATACTTGCCGCAAAAGTTTTAATTCCTCTGTATGAGATTTCAATAAGTACAGAGTCCTTGTTGCTGTGCTGAGAAACTTATTTTGACTTGACTTTAGGGTTGACCACAAGTATTGCAGCTCTTTCTTTCTGATCCTTTGGAAAATATTTTATAATTAGTTGGAAAGCCGCATATTTTGCTGTTGATATTGTAGGGTTCTTGTATTAATGCTAGTCCTATATTTTTTCTGTTAATGAATTCTGTTAAATTATTTACAGCCTGATAGAGTGTTGAAGATTTATTTGAAGGCATGCCAGGGAAGTAATACTATTTCTGCTAGCTTTATTATTGCTTTCCATAATCTATGTTTTGAATTTTGAGCTATCTGTAGTAATAGTAGTATGTTCAGGCAGTCTTTGCTTAGTGTCTTGTGTTTGCAATCATTTTTGGTTTTGGCATGCTTGTTGGGATTTTGGCAATTTATGCAGTTCATCTCTGACTTATTTTGTGGGCACTCACTGAACTTATGGTCTTTAGAGCAGAATGGACAGGTGGTTTTTTTCCCTGCAGTCTTGTGTATGATGGAATTTATTGCAGTTAAAGCACTTCAGAACACTTACATAGTCTGCACACTGGCAATTTTTCCACAGCATTTTAACACTGGTTTTCAGCAATTTGGTTCTCACTATTGGATCGACTTTTATAGTCAAATTTCTTTTGTTTGTTTTTTTATTTGTCGTGATGATTTCTGTGTCATCTTTGTATTGCCACCAAAACATTCTTCGTTCTGCATGCAGATTGAGTCAATTGGCATTGTTCTTATCAGTTTCACTGGGGATATCATATATAATTAGCCTTGAAAGATGTTTCTTACTGGGATTTTGAACTAACATGTCTGCATTCCTTAGAGATTTCAGTATGTAGCAAGTCTATGTCAGTCTTTTCTTTGGATTCAGTTAAGACTCCTCCATTATTAATAGTTTTCAGTTTTGTGATTCCGATTTTGATTTTTCTTGGGTCTATTTTTTCTTTTATGATATTTTTAGTTTCTTCACTGTTTAGCTGAACTACCATTTTCACTATTAATTTATAGCAAAGATTGTTTTCAGATTCGTCTTTTGTTTTTAACGTCTTTCGAATATAGCTGAGTAGGCTGAGCTAAGTTAGCCTGTTCCTTGTTGTTTGTAGTTCTATTGATACTTTAATTTCATTTTTCATTTTATTGAATACTTTTGTTAGTTCGCTCACTACAGTTAGTATGTCCTTTTTTAAATAATTTCTTAGATTACTACTTACTTTGGCAATGTTACACAGCAAATCGAGGATGTTTTCAAACTCTAATTCGTCCCATGCCACCATCTTAATATTACTCAAAGTTGTAATTTGTTGGTGTAATTTCCTATAGAACTGCTAAGCTTTCTAAGGTAGCAAAGGTTGGTTGATTGGTAGAGCCTCTGCTACTAATGGCTCATGCAAAGTTAAGCAAGTTTGAGTGCAGTTAGTAGTTGGAAACTACTAACTGCACTCAAACTTGTGTTAATCGTTTGATGCTTTTGACACATTTTCCCTCAATGAGTCTTTGGACTCCCTGAAGGTGTGAAATAATAATAATAACGTTTAAGAAAATGTACTTACAGTTTTGTTGATTGTTTCTAGAAGTGACACTTCCTTGAAATTAGACTTCAGAGGGTTGATTCTTGTGACTTTGTATCTGCCAGTGGGGAGGGGGGGGGGGTACTAGCCCTTTCTAATTAAGCAATTAATCCTATTATGAGCTAGACGTTGTCTTTCAGGGTTGCTGAACGATAGCTGCAGTCTGACCAGCAGTATTCGGTCCGTAAAGAGAGAATCAAATTCACTCATATTTGCTTAGAACTATGAAATATGGAGTAAATTACTTGCTGTTAGAAAGAGTACCATGCAAGCTTTCGGTCAGTACTAGATATATTTTTCATGTTCGATACTGTTAAAATCAAATCAAGTTAAAAGAGGAGCAATTCTAGGCACTGGAATAAGATAAAATTTATTTTAATTAACAACACGAAATTTCATCCTAATTGCACAGGATTTTTTCATGTGTAAACATACAGACTAGTAGACAAAATAGTAAAGATTAACAAAGGTGACAACCATTATGTATTTATAGAAGAGACTGATGTTATTTTAAAATATATTTTTTAAATATTTAAAATATATGGTGTGTGTGATTTTCTACATATTGGATAAATTTAACTAGTTTATCTTGCTTAGTTGCAGAGAAGCACTAACTTATCACTAATACTTTGTTTTATTTATAATGAATAACACACCAATTCTTCATTTACAGTTAGATTGGTTCCAGAAAAAAACGTGTAAAAAAGAATACAGTGCAAATGGAAGAATGGTTCCAGATGTGAAAACCCAATACAAACAATAAGTTACTTTCAAACAAAACATATGAAAATCATTGAATAAAACTCTGTTTAATTTTAATGGAATATTGTTTATTTTAAATACTTATTTAAAGTATGTACGAGGGTTGTTTGACAAATTTGGTAAATTTCCAATAGACGGTGACACAATTCGTGATTTCATACCATTGTCGGAACATATCTTTTTCATGACCCCAGGCAAAATTTTAGCCAAGTGCGACTCGTAGTCCTCGTTTGGCAAACATTTAAAATGACCGTGTTTGCATTTTTTGGGGTGCTTAAGGGTCAAAGCTGTATAACTGAGAGGAGACCTCCACATAGCCTTTAAAGGAATGCGGAGAACCGACCAGGGCTTATGACCTAATGTCCAATCCTCACCTTCTCGTAGTGCACCCTGTTGGGTATCTACTATGATACTGAATGAACGAGGATGGGCTGGCAATTTGGGATTTAGCCGACCAAATTGTATTCTTATTGGTTAAACCAAAATAAAAAATGATGGTACAACATGACAAAATTTCATGCCGGCTGGGGTGTCGCCCGGTTAAACAAGGCCCCAGTTGTCTTCGCCAGGGAACCAGGGCGAACAGCGAAAAGTCAGCTACTGGAACAAATCTGAAAACAAACCCCAACTCAATATCACCAGAGTTAAAGATCGGTACTATCAACGTAAGAAGCCTGAATGGCAAAGAAATGGAGCTAGCTGAGGAATTAGATAATTACCAGATCGACATAATAGGGGTGACTGAAACAAAAAAGACCAAAACTGGTGAGATCTTTCTGAGCAATAAATACAAAATGTTATATTCAGGCAATGACAATCAAGGAATAGAATTAGTAGCCATAGTATTCAACACAAAATACGAGGCTAATCTTCTTGAATGGCAGTCAGTCTCAAGTAGAGTAATGTGAGCAAATATGAGAATGGGGAACTGGACAATGAGACTTATTTGTGCCTATGGTCCCACAGAAGGTTCTACTAAGGTAGAAGTGGAGGAATTTTTTGAGGCTTTAGAAAAAGCAACTAACACAATGAAAAATGAAAAGTTGGTCCTTGTTGGAGATCTAAATAGCAGAGTAGGAAATGATTGTGAGACATACAAAATATTTTGGGAAAATTTGGAGAAAAGAGCAAAGCTAATAATAATGGCAAATATCTGTTGGATTTCTGCTCAGGACATGGACTGGTTATTACTAACACCATGTTCCAACATAAAAATGTGCACAAATTCACATGGAGAGAAGAGGCTAGGAATAAGAAAAGTCTCATTGACTATGTTATTGTTGATAGTGATGTTTTCTCCCTGGTGCAGGACACCAGAGTGTACAGAGGATCTGAAATTGGAAGTGATCACTATTTAGTCTTGAGCAAGATAAAACTGAATTTCATATTGAAAAAGAATAACATGTAAGAAAGTTTTAAAGCGAATAAAAGTTGAGCAGCTCTCAGATGTGAACTGTAGACAAAAATACAGAAAGATTATTGAAAATAAAATAAAAGAGTTTGAGAACAGGAATCAAACCTTGGAGATTCAGTGGCAAACTCTGAAGAAAACATTGATTGATTCTGCCAGAGAGACATGTGGTGAGGTTGTGTGCAAGGATAAAAAAATCAGAACTCCCTGGTGGACACAGGAAGTTAAAGAGGCAGTGAAGGAAAAGAAGAAAGCATATCAAAAGTTCCTGGCAAATAAGTCAGCTTTTACTCTTACAGAATACAGAGACAAATGTAAGAAAGCTAAACAGTGTGTAAAACTAGCTAAACAAAAGTCATCTGAGGACTTTGGCAAGAATATAGAAAATAAATATCAAGAAGGTGGCAAAATATTTTGGAGGTTGTTGAAGAAGCTTAGGAATGGAGGAAAGAGTGCTGTAAAAGGAGTTAGAGATGATAAAGGTGACATAAAAACAGGAGAAAAAGATATCCTTGAAGTATGGAGTAATTACTTTGAAAAACTGCTAAATGAAACAAGCAGTGATGACAGCATAGTGATAAAAAATACTGACCAGGCATGCAGTCAGGAATACATATCCATACTTGAAGTAGAAAAAGCCATCAAAGGCTTGAAATGTGGAAAGGCAGCAGGAGTAGATGATATTCGACCAGAAATGCTGAAGTATGGTGGTATAAAAGTCTTACAGTGGTTGCACTTCATAGTTCAGAAAGCCTGGACAGAGGGACGAATTCCCGATGATTGGAGTAGAGCCCTCATAGTACCCATATATAAAAAGGGAAATAAAACTGAATGTGAGAATTACAGAGGTATTTCCCTACTGAGTGTTCCTGGCAAGATCTATGCAAGTATACTTGAGAAACGGTTGAGAAGAATTGTGGAAGAAAAGCTTCGTGGGGAACAAGCTGGATTCAGGCCAAATAGAGGCTGTCAGGATCAGATCTTCACTTTACGACAAATAGTCGAGAAAACATGGGAATATAACAGTGATCTGTATTTAAGTTTTGTCGATTTGGAAAAGGCATATGACAAGGTGCCAAGAGAGAAGCCTATTCAATATGCTGCAGTTATATGGTGTCAATGGATCATTATATCAAGCAATACTTAGTCTTTATTTGAGTTGTAAGTCAGCAGTTAGAATTGAAGGAAGTACAGGAAGATGGTTTAATGTTAAATCTGGTGTGAGACAAGGATGTACATTATCCCCTCTGTTATTCATTATCTATATGGATCACATTATGAAGGAAAGTGGTACTAAACATGATATCAAAATTGGAGATGTCAATGTCAGCTCTTTGCTTTATGCGGATGATGTTATACTTTTAAATAAATCCGCTACAAGTCTGCAAGATTCTCTGACTAAATTGAATAGCTGTTGTAATAGATATGGTATGAAGGTTAGCAATAAAAAGACAAAGACGATGAAAATAGGCAGAATCATTGAAAATGTTAACTGTGTTGTGAATGGAGAACCTCTGGAACAAGTAAAACATTTCGGCTACTTAGGCACAATTTTTATTGAAGATGGTAAATTAAATATAGAAATAGACAACAGAATCAGCAAAGCTGGTATGGTGGGAAGTCAATTGAATAAATTCCTATGGAATAAGAGAGAAATTAGTCGGAACACTAAATTAGCTGTATACAAGACAGTGTTCAAACCAGTTTTAACTTATGGATCTGAGAGCTGGGTCAGAAGTAAAACACTTGACCAAAGACTAGAGACCGCAGATATGAGAGTCCTGAGAAAGATTAGAGGCGTGAACAGATGGCATCAATGGCAATATCATATTAAAAACGAGGATATTAGGAAAGAACTTGACATTGTCAGCATCCAGGAATGCATTAGCAGAGCTAATCTCAGGTGGTATGGTCACTTAAATAGAATGGGAGAGGAAAGATTAGCAATACAAGTGTTCTCTGCCAGGTTGGCAGAAGAACGACCCAGAGGAAGACCAAGATATAGGTGGATTGATACGGTACAAAGTGCCTTAGGCGATAGAAATATAAGATCTGATAATATTGGAATCTTGACAAGTAACATACTAATTTGGAGGAAAATACCAGATAGGAAGTTAGTAATGATGTAAATTTTTCATGCAGAACTATTAAATTCCTGCCATGTACCCCTGGAGGGTACATGGCAGGAATTTGATGATGATGATGTGTTTGCATTTTTCATAAAATTGGAGAAACAAGTTTCGTATAGGGATAAAGCACTGTTATTTGAAGAAGTGGATGACCGTGCAAATCAAAGCCGAGTTTGCTGCAGTTCGTGGGGGACTCTGCACCAGTATTAACCCTTTAACTGCCTGATTTTATATTCTACTGGCATTGTCCCATGTGCTGAATTAATTTTTCAAAAAATTTATAAATAAAATGAATTAAAATTCTTACTGAAGTAAGAAGTCCAGACAGCATTATACATTCTTGATATACACTTGTTCACTCACAAAAATGTCAATAATAGTTAATTAAATTAAGGGGATATTAGATCCCACATTGTTTTAAAACCGATTAAGAAATGTTTGTACTACGTTCTAGGACTATTTGCATTCAGCTCACGCTAGTATTTGCCGATACTTTTATAGTTTTTTATACTATATTTGGCATGAAACTCTCTGATTCCAATCTTTGAGTTTCTTATTCGGTTTTAAAACAATGTGGGATCTAATATCCCCTTAATTTAATTAATGTTTATATCGCCGAAATGAAGCCTGTTGGCTCTTTATATTTAATTCAATAATAGTGTTTTATAAAATTTGCATAATCAAGGGGTGTCCACTTGATTATGCCTTATATGCCATGCCTTATCTAGAAGAAGACTTCCGTTGTAGAAATTTCAAGGAAGCCATAGTACTCCTCCGTTCTGGAGAAAATCTTAACAGAAACCAGTGAATGATACTAGCTGACATATGGGAAAACATTTAATAAGATCGCTCAGTCTGCCACAATTTTGCTCAAAACTACAGAGCGTACTCTCACAACAGTGACTAACACAACACGCTCCGTGTGTGTAATGTTACGCGTTCTGTTTTAATTTATACGATAGCGTTACTCCATTTATCTGTATTAGCCACTTTGAGTTTTCTCTTACTGTTATAAGCCCTGAAGAAGCCGAACAGTCCCGTTGGCAAAACTTGTTGGCATTAGATGTTTATAAATCATGGTCAATTAAAGATCAATATATATTTCATTTTAATTGTGTTTGAATGACCACATATAAATCTCAACTATTCTTTTACTTGTTAGTTTTATGATTTTTTTTTTGCTTTTAAATTGAAAATTTTCCATGGGAAAGCTTTGTCCTACTCTTCCCCTGGAAAATTTTCTGCAGATGCCCATGGCTATTATTCATGTAACCATAGTGTTTTGAAAAGCTTTTCTCTGGGTATGCCTTTTCCAGATCTACAAAACTTAAATACAGATCCTTGTCATATTCTCACGATTTACCAACTTTTTGTTTTAAAGTGAAAATCTGATCTTGACCTTTACTTGGACTGAACCCAGCTTGTTCTTCAGGTTTCCCTTCCACAATCTTTCTGAGCTTCTTTTCATGTATGCTTGCATAAATCTTACCTGGAACTCTTAGTAGTGAATTTCCTTTGTAATTTTCACATTCAGTTTTATTTTATTTTTTTTTTTTTAATAGATGGCTGCTATGAGAGCTCTACTTCAATCATTAGGAATTCAGCCTGTTAACCAGGCCCTCTGAATTATGCAGTATAGACACTGCAAAACTTTTATAACTCTATTAACATTTCTGGTCAAATATCATCTACTCCAGCTATCTTTCCACATTTCAAGTTTTTGACAGCTTTTTCTACCTCAAGTATTGATATGTGCTCCTCTTGAAAGTTTTCTAGTATAGTTCTGTCACTGCTTGGTTCATTTAACAGTCTTTCAAAATAATTACTCCAGCCCTCTAGGATATCCTTATCTTCAGTTTTTCATGTCACCTTTATCATCTTTGATTCTTTTTACAGTACTCTTTCCTCCATTTCTAAACTTCTTCAATATCCTTCAGAACATTTTGCCTTCCTGATATTTTTATTTTCTATATTCTTACCTAAGTCTTCCCATGACTTTTGTTTAGCTACCTTTACATATAGCTTAGCTCTCTTACATTTTTCTCTGTATTCTTTTAAGGCGTCTGCTGTCTTATTTGTTAGGATCTTTTGATATGCTTTCTTCTTTTCCATGACTGCTTCTTTAACCTTATGCCCAATGCCATTCTTATTTTTCTATCCTTGCAGAGCAGACAACTTTACCACATAGCTCCCTAGCTGAATCAATCAGTCTCTTCTTCAGAATTTGCCACTGAGACTCCAAGGTTTGGTTCTTGTTTTCAGCTTGTTTCATTTTTTCTTCAATAATATTTGTATAGTCAAGTCTACAATTTACTTGTAAAAGCTGCTCAACTTTAATCCTTTTTAAAAAACCTTTCTTACATACATACTGTTCTTTTTCAATATGATGTCCATTTTTATCTTGCTTAGTACTAAGTAATAGTCACTTCTGATTTCAAATCCTTTGTACACTCTTGTATCCTGAAAGAGCATGAAAATATCAACTATCTGCAATGACATAGTCAATGAGGCTTTTCTTATTTCTTGTGTCTTCTCTCCATGTGAACTTGGCACATTTTTATGTTGAAACATGGTGTTACTATGTCCACTAAATGCTTACTATTATTATTAGCTTTGCCCTTTTCTCCAAATTTACCCAAAATCTTCCTATATGCTTGGTGGGATTCATTTCTTACTCTGCTGTTCAGATCTCCAATAAGGACCACTTTTTCTATTTTCTTTGTCTTTTGCCTGTTTTAATGACTCAAAAAATTCCTCCACTTCTTCCTTGGAAGAACCTTCTATGGGACCATAGGCACAAATAAGTTTCATTTTTCATCAGTGGCAGCCCGTACGTAAGCACTGCGACACTGCAGCATCCCAAGGAAAAAATTTAATTTTGTTTGTCTTGTTATAAATAATAACAATGCTTACAACATTATATAAATGCAATACAACGTGTTAAATGTTACAGCTTATATTTCGACATTGATTGAATAGTTAATAATTGGAATTGTTCTATTAACC
The DNA here is from genome assembly GCF_054136105.1 of Typopeltis vanoorti. Taxonomy (NCBI): domain Eukaryota; kingdom Metazoa; phylum Arthropoda; class Arachnida; order Uropygi; family Thelyphonidae; genus Typopeltis; species Typopeltis vanoorti. Next base: position 62,915,715 of record NC_143549.1, on the reverse strand, counting down.
CTTTAGATTATGAAACAAATGCACTGTGATCTAATGCCAATATTCGTTTGTGCTTGTCATTGCACGTTACATCATTCCCACACTGCTCAAACGGCAGTGTATCTTTAAGTATGCTTACTCGCGTTATTTCTGTGAGATATGAAACGTTTATTGTTGGTGCGTGGTGAACTATTTTCTGTAAATCTTATTTTATTTTGTTAAAATAACATATAATTATTTATTTATTATAGATACAAGGCTGAATTATGACGAGTGTCACTGTTGAAAATATGAAAAGAATTATATTTTTTCATTTGTTTCGTGTAACGATAATTGCGATCTAACACAGATATTCATTTGCACTTGCACGTTAATAACAATGCTTACAACATGATCTTGACCTTTACTTGGACTGAACGTGTTTGCTGATGATGCGAAGATAGGCAGGGCAATCAGGGATGCTACTGATATTCAGCAATTACAAAATGATTTGAATAGACTGGAAATCTGGGCAAAGGAAAATGGCTGTCAGTTTAATGTTAGTAAGTGTAAAGTTATGCACTTTGGCGTGATTAGAGATCCAGCGGCATATTATATTTGCAAGCTTATGCTACAAGAAATTGAAGTGGCAAAGGAAATTGGTGTATTGGTGGATAAGAATTTAAAGTTCAAAGGTCACTTAGCAAAAGTTGCAAATACAACTCAGAGGATAATTTCTATGCTGAAGCGAACCTTGATGTGTAAGGATAAGGAAGTAATTTTGCCTCTTTATAAGGCTTTGATAAGACCACACTTGGAATACTGTGTGCAGATTTGGTCTCCCGGGTTCCAAGGGGATAAAGAAGCTGTGGAACGGGTGCAAAGAAGAGTTACAAAGATTATATCCGAATTATGGGATTTAGATTATGAGGACAGATTGCAAGTATATGGATTACTGACTCTGGTTAACAGGAGAAAGAGGGGTGATATGATAGAGGTCTATAAACTTTTGAATGGGTGTTATAGCATTTCAAATGATGAAATTTTTTGTTATATGGAAGGCAGGGAGAGAACACGGGCATCCATGGAAGTTAAGGTTGTTCTCAGTCAAGAAAGGGGTAAGAGCTAGGTTTTTCTCTCAGAGAGCAGTGAGTGAGTGGAATAGTTTGCCTTTAGGGATAGTGAGTGCATCTAGTGTAAATGAATTTAAGGGAAGGTATGATAGCTGGGTTGGGTAATTCAGCCTCCCTCAATGACTCCCTGGAGGGCTCAGATAATAATAATAATAATAATAATGCAAAGCACGTCTTCTTGCGGACATATATAATAAGGGAAGGATCACTACCGGTCTGGGTAGTGATCCCTCCCTTAATGTATAGCATTATGCATGTCCGCATGGACACATGCTTTGCATTATGGGATACTAAGGCAAGTGATGAGAGCCTTTGCCATGAGTTTCCCCAGTGGTGAAAATACTTCAGGTGCAACTTACACTTGGATAAAGGATTAAACCAAATATATAATTGGTTATCGGAGCCCCATTGGAGGATGGCTTGGAGGTCAGAATTAAGTGCAGTGGTGGTTGGTTGATGCTCTGTGGATTGAAGTGAGTTGTGTGGAAGGCGGGGAGAGAACACAGGAGCATCCATGGAAGTTAAGGTTGTTCTCACTCAAGAAATGGGTAAGAGCTAGGTTTTTCTCTCAGAGAACAGTGAGTGAGTGGAATAATTTGCCCTTAAGGGTAGTGAGTGCATCTAGTGTAAATGAATTTAAGGGAAGGTATGATTGCTGGTTTGGATAATTTACAGCCTCCCTCGATGAGTCCTTGACTCTCTGAAATTTCAGATAATAATAATAAATCTCTAGCCTTAGGTCTATTTGTCTAATCCTTTCTGAGCTCATTTTTTTGTCTTTACAAATCTAGTGGTTCTTGACAACTTATTCTAACAATTTGTTACCAGATTTCATACAGTACAAGTGAGCTAAACATCGTTTTAATTACAAGTATTTTATATAAATTTAATTTCCCATATAAAATCGATATAAAAAATATTACTATGTTTTTTCTATATGAGATTTTACAATAGCATTGAGCTCATTTTTGTACCTTGGAAAGCATCATCTTGAACTGACTTACTGAATAGTGTTTCTTAAAGTGTGAGTGATGGAACAATATGGATATTATACTTGTATTCAGCACATAAAGATGTGCTAAAATCATTACTTTTGCTACCATATTTTCATATTTATAAATTTAGGAATACAAAAACATACCTGTTGAAAAGATTATTTTATTAATAAAATAATAAATAAAAAAATAAATAATAAAATAATAAAATTAATAAAATAAATTTATTAATAATTAATAAAATAATCTTTTCAACATGTGTTTTTGTGTCCCTAAATTTATAAATATGAATACTGATCACGTGTAACCTTAAAAGAAAGAATTACTTTTGCTGGAAGACATTTTCAGCGTTGTACGATATAATAAGTTCTTTTTTATTTATTTAAATAGTCTTCTTTTTTCTTCTAGTTGACAAACCTGGAAATTCCATTGGAACATATCACTTGGCCACGAGTAACCATGACTTCCGATCAGTGGATATGTATTAGACATGCGCGACATCCAAAAAGGTTAGAAATTAAACATTTTGTATGAATTTAGGACAGAAAAAAAAAAAATTACACCTGATTACTAACATGGTGTGTTAATCAGAGAGTGAGGAGGTTGGAGTTGCACTTTACATCATCATCATCATCATCATATTCCAGGCATATATCCTTGGGGTATACAAGATAAGAGGGTGGTCTGAAAAGTTCTTGGCCTAACGATGAAAAAATGAATTTATAATTTCAAAAGATATTTTATTTTTTCAACATAATCTCCTTTTAAACTAATACATTTATTCCAGTGATGCTCCAGTGCCATTATCCCATCCCTGTAGTGGTTCTCAGTAAGATCTGCAAAATACCCCTCTACAGCTGCAGTCATCTCTTGATTCGAAGAAAAACGCTGACCAGTGAGGAAGAGTTTGAGAAGAGATAGAAGTCAGAAAGAACCAAATCTGAGGAATAGGGTGGATGTTCCAACAATTCATAGTGCAGATCTCTTAATTTTCCCATTACCAAAACACCTTTGTGGATAGGGGCATTGTCCTGATGAAAGATGATTTTTTTCTTCTGCAAACCAGGTCTTTACTCACAAATTTTTTTTTTGTCTATTTGGTTAAAAGATTGGAATAATATTTCCCAGTTGTTGTTTTATCCTTTTCAAGATAATTAATAAACAAAATGCCTTTAGCATCTCAAAACACCGATGCCATGACCTTTCCTGCTGACTTTGTCTTTGGTGCTGAACAACCGGCTTCTATTCCCTGTTTTGACTGCTGTTTGATTCTGGTGTATAATGGTTAATCCAAATCTTATTCATAGTAATAAATTGACACACAAAATCAGTTTTATTCTTGTAAAATGCTCCAAGCACTGTTCAGAGATTTTCACGCACGCGCATGAAAATCTAAATATCTTGCGCAAAGCTTTTTCATTTGCAATTCTTCATGCAAAATATATCCTACACGTTCTTTTGAAATGACTATAATCTCAGCAATTTCATACACTTTGACTCGTCGGTCATCAAATACAATATCGTGCACTTCATCAATGATTTCTGGTGTTGTTACACTTTTTGAACGTCCTTCACGTGGATCATCATCAAGGCTGGTACGGCCACGTTTAAATTCGGCAGCACATTTCTTAATTGTTGAAAACAAAGGAAAAGAGTGCCCATAAACTGTTATGAACTTCGAATGAATTTCTTTTGGCGTTAAACCGTCTTTTACAAAGAATTTTATAATAGCACAGTACTCAGTTGTATCCTTTTCAGGGATACAGACAACACTTTTGCTTCAGACAGCTGTATAAAACAAACTACTTGATAGAATGACTTGCAGTTTCACATGGATGCTTATGACAGATGTACCAACTTAGGAAAAAAAAAATGGCGATAGTGTTGTTATCAATAGTTGAGGCCGAGAACTTTTCAGACCACCCTCGTTAGTCTCCCAAATGCTTGGGTTTAGTTTAGGCGAATGTTTCATAGTCGTTGGCTGACTCAACAAATATCTCTCTCTGTCCTATAATGACCTCTATATACCACATTGGTTTTCTTCCATCTAATCCTATGTGAAAGATAGATATTAACAAATCTTTGTTTGTCCATAGTGGGCCAAGTCTCATGGAATTTCATGCAAACATGTTTTGGCTAATTTCTCTCTCATTTTATATAAATTTATTCAACTGGCACCCTGCCATATCATCTTTGCTTATTCTGTTATCTATTTCCAAATTTAATTTGCCAGCTTCACTAAAAACTGCCTAAATATCTAAAATGTTTTTTACTTGTTCTAGGATGTACATTCAGGATGCAGCCCATGTTTCTGCATGTTTTCTTTGTCTTTTTATTGCTGATTTTCATACCAAGTTATGACAATAGTTATTCTATTTAACCAGTGAATCTTAGACCAGTACTGGATTTATTTAAAAGCTATCACATTATCTGCATAAAGTAAAGAGCTCAGATTAACATATCCAAATTTGATATCAGGTTTAATACCACTTTCCTTCATAATGTACATCCTTATCTCACACCTGATTTAACATCAGACTATCTTTCCATACCTCTTTCAGTTCTAACTACTGATTTGCAAACTCAAGTATAGACTAAGTATTATTTGAAATAATCTCCCATTTACACCATATAACTGTAGTGTTTTGAACAGCTTTCCACTTAGCAACTTGTCATACTTTTTCTAGATCTGCAAAACTTAAATGTAGATCCTTGTTATATTCCCATGATATCTCAACTATTTCTTTTAAAGTGAAAATCTGATCTTGACAGTTTGTTTGACCTGTTCTTCACCAGGCTTCCCTTCTTCTAGCTGTTTTAAGTATGTTTACATAAATCTTATGTAAATAGATGAAATTTCTCTGCAATTCTTACATTCATTTTTATTTCCTTTTCTCTGAGAGCTCTATTTTGTTCATCCAGAATTTGACCTCAGCTGCCTTTCCACATTTCAGATTTTTGATGGTTTTTTCCTACTTCAAGTATTGGTATGTATTCCTGACTGCATTACTGTTGAGTGTTTTTTTTTTTCCTCCATTCTGTTGTTTAGCAGTCTTTTAAAGTAATTATTCCAGCATCTAGAATATCTTTATCTTCAATTTTCATGTCACCTTTGTCATCTGATTCCTTTTACAGTACTAAGCTTCTAAGCTTTTTTAGCCATCTCCAGAATATTTTGTCACCTTCTTGTTATTTATTTTCTGTGTTTTTATCAAAGTCTTCTTATGACTTTTGCTTAGCTAGTTTTATCCAGTGTTTTGAATTATTACATTTTTCTCTGTATTGTCTAAGAGCACAAGCTAATTTACTTGCTAGGAACTTTTGATACACTTTCTACTTATCTTTGACTGTCTTTTTAACTTCCATTGTGGAGTTCCATTATTATTATTACTTGCAGGCAACCTCAACACAAGCATCTCTGGCTGAAGCAGTCAATGTTTTCTTCAGGGTTTGCCAAAAAATCTACAAGGTTTGATCCTTGTTTTCTAAAACTGTTTCATTTGTTTTCTTGAATAATTTTTGTGTGTTTTACTCTACATTTCAAATCTGAAGGCTGCTGAACTTAGATATGTTTTAAAACTTTCTTATACACCCTTCTTTTCAATATGAAATTCACTTTTATGTTGCTCAATGCTAAATGGTGATTCACTTCCTATTTCAAATTCTCTGTATACTCCAGTGGGGAAACATTAATATCAACAATAACTTAGTCATTGGTAATAACTTAGTAATTAAAAAATTACTATTTTTTAAATAGTAATTTTATTACAAATATGTAATAAGGCTTATATGTGTACACAATTATGGGATTGGATAACAGACTTCTGAATTGGATCGGTGACTGGCTGTCAGATAGGTATTAGAAAGTTGTATGTATATGGGGATGCAGTATTCCAAAAGAGGAAAGTCACAAGTTGTGTGCCACAGAGGTCAGTTTTGGGACCATTCTTGTTCATTTTGTATATAAGTGATATTGGAATAGGTTTAACTGGTGATACACAGTTTTGCAGGTGATGCAGAATTGGGGAGAGTAATGCAGAGTCAAGCAGATGTTATGGCTTTACTTGAATAGATTACATGAATGGGCAGGTAAGTGCAACTGTCAATTCAATGTTGCAATGTATAAGGTTTTGAAATTTGGTAAGCAACACTGGGATGGAAAGTTTACAGGAGGTAGAGGAGATGAGGAATCTGGGAGTAGTGGTGGACAAGGATCTGAAATTCAGGGGCCACATTGCATAAGTTGTGAAGACGTCACATTGGATAACAACAATGATACAGAGGACCTTGACATGCCAAAAGAAAGATGTTATGATGCCATTGTATAAGGCCTTGATCAGACCTCATATGGATTATTGTGTACAGATTTGGTCACCAAGTTTTCATGGTGACAAGGATATGTTAGAAAGGGTCAAGAAAAGATTCACAAAGGTGGTCTTTGGAATGCAAGTATGATGACAAATTAACTGAATCTAAATTGCAATGCCTCGTGAATAGGAAAGGGGGGGGTATGATTGAGACTTATAAGTTAGTCAGGGAATGCTATCAGGTTAACACGGAAGAGATTTTTCATAGAATGGGATGGGGGCAGTAGAACAAGATGCTATCTCTGGAAATTGTATAAGGAGAGTGGGAGCAGAGGAGTGAGGAGTTGTTTATATGGAGAGTGTAAAAAGATACCAAGAAGTTATATACTTGGTTTTATCCTTTATCCAAGTGTAAACAAACAAGTTTGCACCTGAACTATTTTCAGGACTGGGGCCACTCATATGTAGAAGCTTATGACTACACATCACTTGTCTTAGTATCTCATAATGCAAAACACATTGTTACGGGTTTATATAATGCTATGCATTATGAGAAGTGTCACTATCCAGACTGATTTCAACTTTTATTGAGGTCTCATCAGTGGGAGCCCAACCCACAGGTGATACCAAGGTTGAAGTAATGCTGAATTCATATTTTCATATATAAGTTGCCAAAAGGTGTCACACCTTATTATTAAAATACTCTGGATTAGAGATTTAGAGATAGTTGTTGGAAGTTTTTCCACTTGGTTATAGGGTGGTTGTAGACTAAAGATAACAAGAAGTTATATACTTGGTTTAATCCTTTATTCAAGTGTAAGCTTCCCCAGTCCTCAAAATAGTTCAAGCACAAACTTGTTTGCTTACCCTTGGATAAAGGATTAAACCTAGTATATAATTGTTTGTGAAAAGGTTATATCATTACTAACTTCCTGTAGATAGTTTTCCTCTAAATTGATCTGTGATTTTTCAGGATTCAAATATTTTCAGATCTTATATTTTGGTCTTCTGAGACCAAATATCAGTCCACCTAATTCTTGGTTGTCTTCTGGGTGTTTTTTCCTGCTATCCTGACAAAACTTTAAGCTTCCCTCTCTGATCTTTATAGGTGAACACATATCATCTGAGATTAACTATACTCACACAGTCTTGAATGCAAAGTGTCAAGCTTGTTTTCCTAATAATAATCTTCATCATCAAATTTCTGACATATACCCCTCAAGGGATGTACAGGATATGATAGTACTACATGAAAATTTTACATCATTACTAACTTCCTGTCTACAATTTTCCTCCAAATCAATCTGTTACTTGTCAAGAATCCAACATTATCAGATCTTATATTTCTGTTTTCTAAGGCACGTATCAATCCACCTATATCTTGGTCTTCCTCTGGATCTTTTTCCTGCCAACCTTGCAGAGAACATTTGTTTTGCTAAGCTTTCCTCTCCCATTCTGTTTAAGTGACCCACCTCTGCTAACACATTCCTGGATGTGTCACTCTCCTAATCTTTTTCAGAACTTATATCTGTAATCTCCAGTCTTTGATCAAATATTTTCTTTCCATCTTAGCTCTCAAATCCATTAATTCAACTTGGTTTGAACACTATCTTCTGTACAGCTAGTTTAGTGTTTTGACCAATTTCTCTTTTCTATAAGAATTTTTTTCAGTTAACTTCCTTCTATATCATCTTTGCTTATTCTGTTGTTTATTTCCATATGTAATACATGTGCCATTTTCAATATAAGTTTTGCCTAAATAGTTGAAATGTTTTACTACTTCTGTAAGTTCTTTCCATTTGGGATGCAGTTGATGTTTTCAGTGTTTCTGCCCATTTTCATTGTCCTTGTTTTTTTGCCAATTTTTATGCAACATATATTATAGCAGTTCGTAGGGACTACTGTTTTATTTTGGAGTATACAAAAGCTGAGATTAACATCCACAGTTTTGATATCGTTATTAATGCCAATTTTCTTCATAATGTGGTGCATGCAGATGATAAATATCAGTGGACATATTGTGCACCCTTGTCTCACACCTGATGAGACAAGGGTGCACAATATTTAACCGGGTGACCCTCCCCAGCCGGCATGAAATTTTGTCATGTTGTACCATCATTTTTTTATTTTGATTTAACCAATAAGAATACAATTTGGTTGGCTAAATCGGCTGGCCAAATTGCCAGCCCATTCTCGTTTGTTCAGTATCCAAGTAGATACCCAACAGGGTGCACCATGAGAAGGTGAGGATTGGACATTAGGTCAGAAGCCCTGGTCGGTTCTCCGCATTCCTTTAAAGGCTATGTGGAGGTCTCCTCTCAGTTATACAGCTTTGACCCTTTTCTAAAGAAATATGAATGCCTTAAACTTCCTGAAATATGAGAAACAGTAATTCTCAATAATCCCATCTTAGTTCCACACTGCACTCCCTGAAGATGTCTGCTTGACTGAGATAAAATATTGGAAGCATTAAATGTTAGTTTTAATCCTTTCCCATTTTTCTTTCACTCCATTGAGCCTCTAACATGAAGTCAGTAGAACCTAATTGTTTTTGATTATCAAATATTCTCTAGATATCTATCTTTAGACTGGATGTCAGGGAAATAACAATAAGCAATCTTAACAGATGAGACAGTGTAGTCCAAAATTAGGTTAACAGTTCATTTCCAGTTATATGAAGAAAATTGGCAAGAGAAAAATGCCTTCACGACCACTCTGACTTGTACATAGAGTTGACTTCAAATCAGTTACTTCAGTGGCCCATAATGCAAAAGGCTACTACCCACACTGGTTTTGACTTTTATTGAAGTCTCATCAGTGTGAGTTAGTCCTAGGAAGATACCAAAATTAAATCAATGTAGAAGTCATATTTTATATATACACTTAGTAAACAGTATCACCATATTATTAAAAACTCTAGATCAGAAATAGCTGTAGAAAGAAAGTTTTATCTCGGGTCTTTATTAGCTGGTGTGGATAGTGACCCTTCTCAATTCTGTAATGTTTTTTGCATTACAGAATACTGAGGCAGTTGATGTGAAGCCATTAGCCTCTATATACAAGTAAACCTTTTTTGTTTCTAGATAAAATTAACCTTCTTCATCATCGCATCAACTTTACGTTAGAAAAAGAATCTCCACAGGGTATCTCTTTTTTTGGATTTACACATCAAAAGAAAAGAAGACGGTTCCATCGCCACTTCCGTCTTTCGCAAGCCTACATTCTCAGGTCGCTACATTCACAATTCTTCTGCTCATCATCCATCTCAGAAATCTGGCATTATTAAATCACTAGTTTCCAGAGCGCACAAATTCTGCTCCTCTGAAGAATCTTTAAACCAGGAATTAGAAGTTATCAAAAATACAGCCATCCTAAATGGATATAATCCCAAAACAACTCAAAAAATCACCAGTCACTTCTGCATACATCAAACCAGACAGGAAGAAGTGCATAGGATTCCCATACCTTACGTTAAAGGCATCTCAGAACGTCTTTCTAAAATTATGAAGAAATACAATTTTGCCACTACTTACAAACCTATCAACCAAATTTACAACTTATTACCTTCTCCTAAGGACAAATTCTCACCCTTGATGTTACCTGGTGTTTATGAGATTCCATGCTCATGCAAATTATCTTACTTTGGACAGACAGGTAGGTCTGTTCAGAAACGCATCTTGGAACATCAAGACTACATTCGTCTTCTTAAACCGCAGAAATCTGGCCTCTCTCAACACGGAATTGAAAATTCAAACCATAGGATCCATTGGGAAAAGGCTAAACTTTTACATAGATCTATATTTAAACATGAACGTTTATACAAAGAAAGTTCTGAAGCCCTACTATACAGACCAAACCTAAACCGCAACGACGTTCTTACTATTCCTAAAGTATGGGAAATTATCATACAAAACTGTGTTAAATAATTAACGTGTTTTTTTTTTACTACTTTAGCACGCTATGCACGTTTTCATGAGATTCTATTGTAATCATGCGCCCTAACTGTATGTTATTCCTAATTTTTGTTTAAATACTGTACTGATGATGTCCTAAGATACTTAGGATGAAATATTTACAATTAAATAATTTTCACTGTGGTTTATATGTGTGTTTCTTCTAATTACAAGTAAACTTATTGTGAAGGTACTTCACATGAAAATTTTGCTTGTTCACACTAGGGTAAAAACAAGAATATATTTTTTTGTCAAGTATAGTGTACTTTGTAACCCAGATGTAAAATTTTATGTAGTGTAATTATTTGGTGAAATTAAATGTCAAAATGTTTCATTGAGAGCCTGGGTGTGCTTGCTAATAAGTACATTTGTTAATTGTGATTGTAATGTTCAGAGAGAGAGAGAGAGAATTTAATTGATTGATAGGTACGATTCATTCTTGGGATCATAGCTACAACTACCATCCGTTCTTTTGTCAGTTAAGAATGATGATGACTGCAACAATGAAGTAAGGAATTGGCATGAGGACTCTGCCAGACTTCTTGTTTGAACTAATCAGGTTTTAAGGCTGATTTGAATACCTGTGTCTTGTGTATGACTACAATGCATGGTCACTAATGCCTGTGTTGGAGCATTAGGAATGAGTTATGGGCTCTTAGCATTGGTAAATTCAAATGAGACAAGTTTTTGGCATTAGTGAGACACTTTTAACAGAGGAAGATATCTTTATAGGAATAAAATATGATGGGTAAGTATGTTCAGAGAGAACAGGTTGGATAGGAAGGGCAAGGAAGTATTGCTGATGATTACAGATGGATTAAATCCAACCAAAGTAGAAATCTTGAATGGTGATGGTGGAGTGAGTAATAATAGTCAATGGATTTGAAGCTGTTTAGTGTTAGATTCAAGTTAACAGGACAAGATACATAGTTGAATGCAGTGACAGGCCAGACTCATCTGAAGAGAGCCCTCCTTGTATCCATGAGGTTTATCTGTCATAGATGATTTCAGATGTGGACTGGAGAAAAGAGAAAGCATGCAAGATATGTAAAGAGAATTTATAGTTGCTGACAGATAGCTGTTTAGACCAGAATGAAAGAAGGGACTCTCAAAGAATATTGAATCTGGTAATAACATTTGAGAATTTTTCTGTACACCAGGTGAGTTTATGCTTCTGGTATTTATTAGAGTGAACATACAGTTTTAAGAAAAGGATGGATATATATGTATGTGTGTATGTGGGTCTACCAACCAGGCGATTATGATAAGCTTAGAAGGCAGTTTGAAGCAATGTCTTGGCTTGAGAAACTGGTGAGGAATTGGCAGTGAATGTGAAGTAATCAAAGGATATCTGAGTGCATCCTCAAAATTAGGAGAAAATGGATAAATAATGCTTGAAAGCAAATGTGCATAAAAAGAATGTGTGTGTGTGTGTGGTGAGGAAGACAACAGACTTCGAAAAAGAAGGATCCAAACAAGCCAAGGGAAATCTAAGAGAATTGTTTGTATGTGGGAAGTAAAAGGAAAAATGACCATTGAAGAATAGCCTTAACCAGTACAGATAATAGGAGTTAATAAAAGTGTCAGATGCACCTAAAATATGAGTTGCTGAGTAATCACTTTAGTAAGGTATTCATTCCAGGCAGATTCAAACTTTCTTAATGCTGGGGTGGGGTTGAACTAGATTGGAGTAGATGTATCAAAGCTATTACAAGAACTTTATCGGACACAGCAATGGAATTGGATTGAATATCAGAATGGATGCTGAAGGAATGTACAGAGAGTTCCCTGATCTGGTTGTTTTTGGCTTGTCTTATCAAGCTTCCTAATGAGTAGAAGAGCAGAATAATTCTATTATACAAATGTGGTGCTATGACAGAAGAAATCCTCAGGGAGTCAAAGGATTCTCTGAGGGAAGCATCAATAATTGTTGAGGTTACATATCGGAAATGATAAGCAGTCTCAACATTAGGCACGATATTGTTTTTTACTATAAATTAAAGATACCAAGAAATTACATACTTGGTTTAATCCTTTATCCAAGTGTAAGCAAACAAAATTTGCGCCTGAAGTATCTTCAGGACTGAGGCGACTTGTGGTAAAGGTGGCCCAAGCTCTCATCACTATTTGTCTTAGTATCTCCCATAATGCAAAGCACATCTCCTTGCAGACATGTATAATGCTATGCATTATAGGAAGGGTCATTACCCAGACCGGATACTTGGAAGGATCACTATAGCCAGACCCAGAGATGATACCAAGGTTGAAGTAATACAGAAGTTATATTTTCTTATACCCACTTTATTAGGTAGAGCAGTAGTCAATAGAACATAATGCAGGAAATTGATGAAGCCAGAGTGTTGGTGGATAGGAAGTTGAAGTTCAGGAGCATATTGCAAAAGATACTAAAACAGCTCATAGCATTACCTGATTATTGAAAAACACCCAGACAAGCAGAGATAAACAGGTTATTGTTCCTGTTTATGAGACTTTAGTAGGCCTCATCTGAACTATTGTGCATAGATCTGTTCACCTGAGTTTCTTGGAAATGTGGAACAGATCCAGGCGAGTGACTAAGATAGTAAAAGGTCTATGATGTTCTCCATAAAAGGAGAGATTGAAGGTTGTGGGTTACTGAGGCTGAATGATAGGCAGATAAGGGGAGGGGATCTGATAAAGACATAAGTTGCTTGGGAGTTGGGTTATAGGATTGATGCGGAGGAAATATGTCAGTATGTGGCTAGTGTGGGAAAAATTAGGGGTCATATCCTCAGAAAATCTGGTCCAGATTTTTTGTTTAGAGAGTTGCTAATGAGTGGAGTGGAGTGGAATGGGTTGCTGAAGTTACTTGAGAGAGCTTTGTGTTGATGAATGAATTTAAAGCATAATATAATCAGGTATTGTGCAAATGATGGTTAGTGGGCTTCCCATGGCAAGTCTACTGATTCCATAGAGGTGGCCTTGTATAATAATAATCCATAGAATACATTTGCCTCAATGATCATAATTGTCCTATTTTTAGTAATGAGTACAAAATGTACTTTAGCACCAATGAAGAACTGAGCATAGTGCAACTTACTGTCATCAAGAACTCTACTTGCCCTCACTGCATATATATGAAAGCCTAAAACAGCTGCAAGAAAATCAGTGTATTGAAAACTGGTTTCCAAAGAACAAAAAGCAAGAAACTTCATCAAGCCAAAATGGCAGTCATACCCTTTGGTCTCTTGCCAAAGGAATTGGCCACTTTTCCCAAACTGTTCCCACTACTACTGCAATCAGTGGCTCTATTGCACTGTCACTCACAGAAAAAGTCAATCTCCTGGCTTCATACTTCTCCTCAAATACATGCATAGATGATATTCCCTGACAGTTCCAAACACCTGACACTCAGTTCCCCCTCTGACATTTAATCAGAAATCACCTGTCCAAATTAGATATCAAAAAGTCTCCTGGTTCTGATGGCACTCCTCCAGTTGGCCTGAGGAATTGTGCTCCAGAGTCGATTCCTTCAGTGTTGCCTTTTTATGCTCATTTTAGACTGGCATCTAACTTACACCCTGGAAACTAATCTGTGTAAAACTAATTCCTAAAATGTGTGATGAATCTTACCATTAAACTACTGTCCAGTCTCTCTCTCTTTCACACCTCAATCCTCTCCAAAATAACAGAAATGCCACTCGACAAGTGTAGAATGATAGGTGTTGTTTTACATCAGTTGTGTATTGATTCTTACGTAAGGGAAGTTTACTCCATCTGCTATGAAGTTTTGCTTGCACGTTTATATGATTATTATTAACCATGCTAGTATTTTTAGGATGGAATTGACAACTTGTTATATCCAGTGTTTTGCTAGAATCATTGGCATTATCAGGAAACAGCACATAAGTATATGAACATATGCATGTAAGCATTGTAACAAGACTGACATACTCATTGTTCATGCACAAGATGCATGGACGATGCAGTCTTGATTGGAAAGTTGAGAGGAAATGTAAAATTTGTCCTCTTTGGTTGAAAAGATATAGATGTACATTTAATCTAGATCTTTCTGATCAAAGAGAGCGGAACCTTCAAAACATGAGCTAGCTTTGAGAACACAGACATACTGATTGTATATTCAGAGTTGCTATGGCTGTAATACCAGTCAAACCATTCTCCCAGATCTGTATCAGTTTTGGGTAACCAAGTTATTAAGGTTTTGGTGGTTCTTCAAAGCAGAGGGACAGATTTGTTCAAAAGCCTTTCAGATCATGTAATGGTTATTCATAGCACGATCAACTAAACCTGCGCTATCATAGTGGTGAAACTGGATGTAATCCTTATGGTCAGATTTGGATGTCTTGGTTTGAACATAATCAAGTTTTTTTCAAGTACAAGATATCCATAAATTCCTGAATTCTATAACTGCTTCAGAGAATATCCATAAATTCTGTAACTGTTTCAGAGAATAATGGATGGTTATTTTTATATGCCAAAAACTACTAATAAATTTGTATAGTTGACCCTTGACCAACACAGGGGGTTAGGGATGCCAAAACCTGCACAGTAGAAAATCTGCATATAACTTTTGACTCCCCAAAAACTAACTACTAATAGCCCACTGTTGTATAATTTCTTGGTATCTTTAATTTATAGCAAAAAAAACAATATCGTGCCTAATGTTGAGACTGCTTATCAATATGTAACTTCAACAATTATTGATGCCTCCCTCAGAGAATCCTTTGACTCCCTGAAGCCTTACTGATACAGTCGTTTAACGCATTTTGTATGCTATATGTATTATACACTGTATTCTTACAATAAAGTAAGGAAGAGAAAATACATTTACAGTACTATACACTGTATTTATCGATACCATAAGTTATGTCATCTGTATACAGGATGAATTCTGTCTTCAGTACTTACATCAATATTGTCTTATATGATACAAAACAGTGTAGATGTTATACGTACTGCTAACACTAGACATCAGAAATGAAAAGATTATGGGAAAAACAAATTCGTATTTATTTGCAAGTATAACAAAGAGGTAGCAATTATTATTATTATTATTTCGGGCGACTCCAGGAGTCCTTAGACTCATCGAGGGAGGCCCTAAACATCATGTCCATACAACTATGCGATTACATTCTCACAGTATCTATCATACCTTGTCTTGAACTCGTTCACCGTCATAGCACCCACAACAGACTCTGGCAGCTTATTCCACTCATTTACCACTCTAAAAGTAAAGAACCCAGCTCTAACACCCCTGCTAACCATACTCTTGCCCAGCTTCCATAGGTGTCCCCTAGTTCTCCCACCACCAGTCCTGATCTCAAAAATATCCTCTGAATTAATCCTATGGAATCCCTTTAGCAATTTGAATGTCTCGATCATATCTCCCCTCCTCCGCCTATCAACTAGTTTCTGCAACCCACAAATCTTCAACCTGTTCTCATATGGTTCATTCCATAGACCTGTTATCATCTTAGTCACTCGCCTCTGGATCCTCTCCACCTCCTCCCCATCAAGAAGGAACCGAGGTGACCAAATCTGGGCACAGCAGTCGAGATGAGGTCTTATTAAGGCTCGGTACAGAGGTACAATAACTTGCTTGTCTCTGCTCGTCAAGGTATTTTTCAACAACCAAGCGAGTTGATGAGCTGATTTAGCTACTTTTGCAGTGTGCCCCCTAAACTTCATCTCCCTATCCACCAACACTCCCAAGTCCCTGGCCTCATCAATCTCTTGGAGCACAGTTCCACCAATGTGGTATACTGCTGCTAATCTTTTCACCCCAAAATGCATAACCTTACATTTTGTCACATTAAATTGACATCCATTCTCCTTAGCCCAGAACTCCAATCTATCTAAGTCATCCTGCAAGACTTTGACATCTTCTGCATTCACTATTGCCCTACCCAACTTTGCATCATCAGCGAACAAATGAATTGTTCCACTTAGATCCTTCCCTATATCGTTAATGAACAGATTAAACAGCAGTGGTCCAAGAACAGAACCCTATGAGAACAATATGATTGCTTTATGGTAGCCTAGCCTATACGCTAATAATGAATCATTATAAAATTTTTATTACATGCTAATTAATTAAATTTAACTAATTAATTAAAAACAGTTAATTTTATGCAGTTATTTTAATACTGCATCTTTATGTTTGTTTACATTTCTCTAGACTGCAAATGGTTCCATGTATGGTCTGTAAGTGTTTGTGCATAAGTTTTGATAAATTTTACCTCATAATAGATTTGTGTTTATTTTATGGTAGTAAATAATAAAATAGACTATATCTACATGTATTTTATGCATTCATGACATATCTAGCTTTCTTATTTTTTTTTTTTTTTTTGATATTTCTAAGCTACACGGTTCATTTGTGAGTTTTTCAAATTGTCAGAAATCTCCAAAAAATTTTCCAACATATAGGGTGTCTGCATTGGACCTTCCTAGTTTCAAAGAATAGTAAAAAATTGAAATGTGGAAATATGCAAAGTTTGGGTTGTTCAAATGTTCCGGATACTCTACAAGTTTCATCCAGAATTTTTTCCTGCATTGCAATGCAGTGATGCTGCTGGGCAGGGCTGTCATAGCTTTAAACGTGGCATCAGGGATGGAGAAAGTGCAAGTTCATGGGGCATTTAGCTGAGCTCAAATCAAAGCAGTGCAATTACACATCCACTTTCAGCATGTGTAATGGGGCACCATTCAGCAGGATGGTGCTCCATTACACCGGCATTTGGAGGTCCATTTGGGCATTTTGACAGGGTCTTCCCTCAGCAGTGGATTGGATGGAGGACCGATTCCTTGGCCCCCACAATTGCCAGATTTTACCTCACTTCATTTTTCTCTCATGGGGGGGGATATGTGAAATCTATGCAACTAAAGTGGACAGCCTAGAGAACCTGGTTGGAGAGGAGATAGACTATCAGCTTGATATTGCATGCTACTAAAGGAGCACACGTGGAAGTGTACTGATTTTTTTTTTTTTTTACAAAAACTTGGTGAGTGTTCCTTCTTGTTTTGTACAATTTTGACACCATGTTCCATACACTTTAGTAGTAACATGTTGAAAATAAGGAGATCCATTGTGGACACCCTGTATTTATTGAAAACATCCACATATGAGTGAACCCATGTAGTTCAAACCTGTGTTGCTCAAGGGTCAACTGTATTTCCTTAGAACTTTCTACAGTTCCTCATATATATGGGACACTTATTATCTTTCTGTAATCTAGGGTGAAATAGCATACGTGGAGGAAGTGTTAGTGTTCTGTTAATATCTGGTAGGAGATGTAAATCCAGAAAGTATTTAATGTGTGGTTGAGCTCAGTGTTGAGAGCATTGTTGTCAGAGGAAATGATTTCTGTTTGTCAAGCCTTGCTTTTTTTTTGGGATGGTGCACAATGGTATGGCTTACAGTACCTTTATTAACAGTGATGTATATCATACATTGGTACATTTAGAAATTTATCATATTTAGTCATTTTTTACATGTTTATCTACTATTCAAATAATGTTACTTATTTAATGCAATTTACATTTTTCACAGTGAAAAATGTCATTCAGCATTAGTTATGCACACAGTATGGAAAGAACTTGGCATATTGTGCAGGATGAGAACTTAAACATGTGGAATTTTTATAAGAAAATTATTGTATACATCTTTTTTTGTATACATCTCACTTTTTATATACTTGTACAATAAATTTATGCTTAATAAACTGCTTGTTATATACTTAATTTGTTTTATTCAAAAGACCTAATCACTTTATGAAGTAACAATATCAGCAAATATTTTTTTTTTTAGTTTTCTTTTATGTCATTTTAATTTTCAGCTTTTCTTGCTAGCAAAGAATGAATACTGACATCTATTTTTTACAATAAATAAAGAAATATTTTAAATGCCATATTTTTATGAGCTTGGGGCAGAGCTGACTGCTACCAGATGACAGATAAGGGAAAGACCACCAGATATGGAGGCTAGCTGTGAATATGCAATAAGGAGTCCTGGACCAACAGCAGCAGTAGTATTAACAGGAGTGGTGAGTTAGTGGGTGGCACTACTAACTCTACAAAATACCACAAAACCCAATGATGATGATGATGATGATTCTGTGATAAGGAGCGAGAGTAAGCTGCCCAAAGCTTACAGCCACAACAGCATCTGCACTTCAGAGGAATGGCTATTAATGGCATCTATACCTCATGTTAGAGGTGACCAAAAATGAAACACCAACACGTTTAGCCAGTCATGTTTTAAGGCTAAAAAAACCCCTCCATAATGACCACACACACACCAGAAAGATGAATGCCAGCTCAGATATTGCCTGGACCAACAAGGCTCACACTTGTGGTTTAGGCGGAGGGCCACGCGCGAAAAATTGACTACAGTCTCCAAAAACATCAGAAAATAGAAAAAACAGAGACATGCACATATAACATAGGAACAATGAAAGAAGAAGCAAACCTTCTGGAGTTGGAAGAAGAAATAATGGGACATCATTGTACTCAGTGAAGTAAGAGGGGGGGGGACATGCACACAAGAAACACTAGACATGTGCTCTACATCTACGAAACTCAGAAAACAATAGAAACAGAGTTAGTTTTCTAATTCACAAAGAATACAACAGATAAGAAATGTACAAGGCATATCAGATAGAATGGCCAAACTTATTCTGAAAATAAATGCAAGATATAAAATTAAAATTATTCAAATATATGCACAACAAGTCGTGAAGACAATGAAATAGAAGAATTTTATGAAAAACTGCAAGACCTCATGAACAAAGAAAAAACTCGTATGTTAATCATAGGTGACTTAAACTCAAAAATAAGAATAAAATCAAATGCACAAGAACTTCCGATAGGAAAATTTGGACTAGGAGACAGGAATGAACATGGAGAAAGATTAATCAGATTTCCAACCAAAAATCAGCTCAAAATAGCTAACACCTTCTTCAAGAAAAGACCTCAACAAAGATGGACATGGAAAGGACCAAATGATATAACAAAAAATGAAATATAGATTACATCCTCACCAACAGAATGAATATAATTAAAGATCAACACAGGAAGCGACCATAGAATGCTAAGAGGAAAAATAAGTATAAATACAAGAATAGAAAGAAGTAAACTTATACAAAAGAAAACAGATGACTCTATAACAACTGAAATGCTTACACAAAATAAAAAATATACCAAACAGAAATAAATAAAAGGTTATTGGAAGCAAAAGAAGAAAAAGATTTCGATACTCTCAGGTGGTATGGTCTTAAATAGAATGGGGGAGGAAAGATTAGCAAGATAAGTGTTCTCTGCCAGGTTAGCAGGAAAACGACCCAGAGGAAGACCAAGATATAGGTGGATTGATATGGTACAAAGTGCCTTAGATGATAGAAATATAAGATCTGATAATGTTGGAGTCTTGACAAGTAACAGACTGATTTGGAGGAAAATTGTAGATAGGGAGTTAGTAAAGATGTAAATTTTTCATGTAGTACTATCATATCCTGTACACCCCTTGAGGGTACATGTCAGGAATTTGATGATGATAAACCAAGATATTATAGATATAATTACAAATAGCTTAAATAAGATAAAAAGAACTCAAGAAAAACAGCAGAAACTAACAAAAAAAAACTCTAAACCAAATAAAAAAAAAAACTATCTCTAATCCAGAGTATTTGAATAATAAGGTGTGACACCTTTTGGTTGCTCGTATATGGAAATATGACTTCTGCATTACTTAAACTTTGGTATCACTTCTGGGTCTGGCTCCCACTCTTGAGATCTTTGTTTTGGGCAAAATAAGTACGTTGGTTTTCTTTCGTTAGTTTTTCACTTTGATTTTATTTTACTGGTGCTAGTGGTGGTTTCATCCCCACTAGCGTTGTTTTTTTTTTTTTAAATAAATATAACATTGCTGGTAGTGCAGTTAATATCTGCATTACAGGATTACTTTTAGCGGTATCACAGCCGCCATTTTATAGTAGCTCAAATAAAGCATTTGCTGGTGTTGTAGAATTATTTCTGTATTACGGGATTATTTAATTCTCAGTTTTATGACTGAAAGATTTTTTTTACTTACAATCAAACGCAGAGGTTATAGTCTTTGTCCCACTTGAGACAATGGTATCGATTCCTCCAAGGGTGCGAACTCTAGGAATGGAAATTCCCGGATGTGAATTTCAAAGAGAGAAGTTCCACAGCTTATAAAGAATGCCAGTCAAGAAAATCCCCAGGACCTGATGGTGTAGGGATAGAACTTTATTGTGATTCCTGGAATTTTATTCTTCCCATTTTAGTTACGCTATTTAATTTCTTTCTCTCATCAGGACACATACGAAGTGAATTTGTAGCAAGCCATACTGTCCTTATCCCTAAACCTAATAGAGATCACACCTTAATCAGCAGCTGGAGACCTATTTCTCTGTCTAGTACTGACCACAACATATTTTTCTGCATTATCAATAACAGGCTCAAAGTGGGAATGAGATAAATAATCAAAAGCACTCAGGTGTATGGAGTACCAGGTCGAGCAGTAGAATTTAATCTATTTCTGCTACGTGATCTAATCCACATAGTTAACACGAAAAAGAAGTCGATGGCAGTGCTATCAGTAGACCTTATTCAAGCATTCGATAATGTCTGGCATCCCTTTCTATTCCACATCCTCCGGCAAATTGGTGTAGGTAAAAAAACTCCTATCCATTATCAAAGGAGTCTATGCTAATTCAGCCACCCACCTCCTAGTTCAGGGGTTTTCAACCTGTCGATCACTTCGATCGACAGGTTTTCGATTTTCAACCTGTCGATTTTTGGTCGATCTCTTGTGTATTCCTCATTACTTACAAATTTAATTAAAACTGAAAACATAAGATTTTATTTATCATTGTTTTGTATTATTTTTAATTCACTTTAAGTGTATTGCTATTGTTTATTTATTTTTCGTTAAACTTGTCAAATCAGTAATTTTTTTATGTCCGGGTAAATGAATTAATTTGGATCAGTGGAAGTCAAACAGTGAGCCGAGTGAATACGATTATGAGCAAAGTGTAAAAACTCGATTGTAGCTTAAATATTAAATATTCCAAAGCACATTACATAGATTTTTTTACTTAGGTTAAGTCCCATGTGAATATTGTAAAAAAATAAACTTTGTTTGTCTCGGTATAGTTTGTATTAGATGTTTTTGTAAATAACTCTTTTGAAGCTAACTGTATATACTGCTTTAATAAGAATATATTAGATTGTTAAAAACAAAGGCAATGTTTTTGTCGCCGAAGCTGTACATGGCAGCATTAGAAAGATTGTTATTGAAACTTGTATGTATGAGAAAGGCTTGCAGGCTCTAAGTGTAAACATCTCCGAAGTCAGTCAGAAAGAGTTCAAACAAATTTCCGATGGCCGGCAACTTGCAATCAAAAGAAAGTGGAGGAGAACAAAAGGCGTACCGAACTTGAAACTGAAGATGAAAGACTCATACCGATTCTTTGGGGGTTTCCAAACTTCATGCGAGGTCTCAGAGAAGGCCTAATAAAAAGGGACTGAAGCAAGCAGAAGGGGTCCCAGTTCCAGAATTGCTGTCAAAGAGGATGCCACCCGGTCCAGAGTTGCCATCAGAGAGACTTCCCAGATCCACATTGCTTGAGAGAAGAGTTTCCCGCTTCCGGAAAAGAGCTTCTCGGTTCGAGATGTCGCTAGAGAGAGACTACTTCTAGGCCACAGACGGGGTTTTAAATTGCCGAAAGGAAGAGTTCCAATTGCCGAAGAAAAGTTTCCAGGCCAGGTTTAATGTCAGACATTCACCAGTGTGTTGCATTTTTATTATAATTTGATCAATCAAACGACTTCACTGATATTGCTCAGTTAATAGTATTTATTTGCATGGTATTTCAAGATTTTTCAAGTAAAGAACTTTTGAAAATTATACCATTATTGGGAAGGACTAGGGGTGAAGACATTCTTTCAGCATTTGATGAATTTGCGAAACAACACAAACTTCCGGTTTCTAAACTTGTATCTATTACTACTGATGGTGCTCCTGCAATGATAGGTAATAAATCAGGCTTCATGTCATTATGTAAAAACAATGACAAATATCCAGATTTTTTAACATACCACTGTATTATTCACCAACAAGTACTGTGTAGTAAAAGATTAAACACAAAAGATGTTTTGGATATTACATTTAAAATTGTAAATTCTGTTCGAGGAAAAGCCCTGCAACGGCGGTTATTTAAATTACAGGCAGATGATGATAGGGAACTTCTGTTGTACAATAATGTTTGCTGGCTCAGCAGAAGTCAATTTGTAGAAAGATTTCTTGTATTAATTAACGATATAAAAATTTTTCTTGATGAAAAAGGAGATATTTATCCACAATTGGGTGATAAAAGATGGTTGTTAGATTTATCATTTTTAGTAGATTTCTGTACAAAATTAAGCAATTTAAATTTAGAGTTTCAAGGTAGAGATAAAAATTTAATTGACATGTTCGTTCAATAAAAACTTTACAACAATACTTACTTTTATTAAAGAAAAATGTAAATGACTGCTAATTTAGACATCTCCCATATTTATTAAAATTTTTTGAACAAAATCAAGAAATGCTTCGCTATGATTTAAAAGAATTTATTCGTGAAATAGAATTAGTTGAGGAAGAAATAAATTCAAGATTTAAAGATTTTAATAAAACTGAAATGATTGTATCTGTTATCAATAATCCATTTCAAGAAAACTTCAACATCACAGAAATTTCGAATAAAATTAGTGAGCTGTTTGATATAAACCAAGCTGAAGTAGAACTTGAGATAATAAACATTCAGAATAGTTTACATTTAAAATTAATAAACAATGAAGTCATTTGGAAAATGAAAAATTCCCAATGTTAACTGATATTGTGTGAAAAATTGTCGTGTTTCGGATCAACATACTTGTCAGAATCCGCTTTTTCAAATATGACCATCATAGAAAGTCAATTAAGAAACAAATTACAAATGATCATTTGGATGATTGTCTGTGATTGGCCACTTCTTCATATATCAACTTGACTATGAAAATATCCAAACAATGCCAAAATTCACATTAACTTTTTTTTTTTTTTTTTAAATCTACCAGCATTTCCTGCAACTTGTGAGTTTGTAATCAATCTGTTGTTTTTTCTAACTTTGGTTTTCCAAAATAGAGAAATAAATATTTTATTCCAATATTTTTTTTTTTTTTGTATTAAAATAATTAAAAGTGATAAATAAATTTTGAAATACACAAATAAAGTTTTTAGTTGTGTATTTATTTTTAGTTGTTTATTTGTGTGTAATCAGATATCAGGTTGAGGGAATGTATATAAGAGAGTAGATCGCTGAATAACTTTTTTTAGAAAAGTAGCTCACGTAGTGAAAATGGTTGAACACCGCTGTCCTAGTTAATGGGTTCCTGTCAGACCTGGTAAAACTTCAAAAAAAGGAGTCAAGCAAAGCTACCTTCTCAGTCCATTGCTCTTTGTGTTGGTTCTTGAATCTTTCTTACAGGAAGTCAACAATACACATGCTGTGTGAGGAATAACAGTTCCTTCAACTATAAAGGAAAATAAGGTATTAGCATATGCCAATGATACAGTTGGAACTGAAGAATAATGATTCCATACATATATTTTTTGGTATTTTGTAAAAATTCAGCAAAATTTTTCCAAGATAACACAAAGTGGAATCTTGGAGGCATTCCTTTTGGACTATGCCCCTGAGAGTAAACCTCTCATTATACTTGGAATTCTCTTTTCCACTTATCCAATATTTCAAGAACTTATATACAAGAACATTAAAACCTTAGAAGATTGGAAAATTTGGCCATTTTTCCTTTTCTTCTAAAGCAATAGTACTCAAAACCATAATCTTCCCTGCTTTGTTGTGCATAATAAATATTAAATACCACATAAATATATATATATATATATATATATATATATTATTTTTTTCTTATGTTAGCCCCATATACGAGAGGTTGACTGGTTAACCTATAGTACGTTGGGAAAGGAGAAACTTGTTTACATTTGATTTAGAAGCTTGTATATTGTATTCCTTGGGAAATAAGTTGGTGGGGGAGACTGTTCCACAGTACAGCAGTGGCAGGGATGAAGGAGGAGGAGGAAAAGAAACTTGTTCTGTGGGTTTCAAGGTGTACTGTGAAAGAATGTTGGGCGGAAGCTGTATGTGTTCCAATGGGCTTAGTAGAGAGTAGGGGAATTATTGATGCTGTTTCACATGAACATTTCCCATGGAAATATTTATAGAATATACAAGTTGCAGAGACCAAATGTCTATGTGCGAGTGAGGGGAGTGAGTTGGTAAGAGATGGGTTATTTATCAGTCTAATTCCTCTCCTCTGTATTGAGTCAAGCATTTTGAGGGGTCTTTTAGGAGCCCCAATCTAAATGTGAGGGCAGTATTCGATAGCTGGGCAGATTTGTGATTTGTATAAGGTTAACAGCTGTTTACAGGTGAAGTAATGTCTTGAGCAAAAGAGAAAACCTAGTTTTTTGGAAGCTGAGGATGCAATGGTTGTGATGTGTTTATACCAGGAGAGGCTTGATGACAGGGTAATTCCAAGAAGAGAAATCTCATCTTGTCTGGGAATTTGAGTGTTATCAAAAATAATGCTGGGGGGGGGGAGAGGTTCTTTTTTTGTGAGATATAACACAGAACTGGGTTTTACTAATGTTGAAGTTGACGAGGTTATCTGAGCCCCATTGACGGAAGTTTTTTCACTTGGCTGTGCTACCAATTATATATTTGGTTTAATCCTTTATCCAAGTGTAAGCAAACAAAGTTGCCCCAGTCCTGAAGTATTTTCAGGACTGGGGCAATTCGTGGTGGCAAAGGTGGTGTAAGTTCTCATCACTTGCCTTAGTATTCCATAATATATTATTTAATATATTATATTATTAATTTAATATTAATTTAATGTATTATTGTAGTTTTATTAGTGTAGTTATTGTACTAAAGTGTTTTATAACATAATTTCAGAAAAATGATTATTTTTTACTACCCCAAAAACTCATAACAAGGCAGTGACTAAAGCTAAAATTGCTACTGAGGAGAGCATTTGTTCTGAACAAAAACACTGCTGCAGTGATGATAATAATTTATCTGAGGATATGCTAACATAGAAATAGCTCGGTTAAAAGAAATTATTAGGAAATCCACTAGGGAATTGGAAAACATGGAAAAACGTTTGTTTAAACTTCGACAGGATAAGAAAAAGGATGAGAACAAGAACAGACAGGAAAATACTGAACTTGGTAATCAAAATATTAGTAACAACAAGGTAAGTCGGTTAATATCTAAGAAAAAAGAGGTAATATGGTTTGGTGAATCAATTTTAAAATTTGCGCTTGCTGAGGGAGTCACCACTTCTAGTTTACCAGGAGCAAAATTAATTTTATGACAAACGTAATTGAAAACCAAAAAAGAAATGTAAAAGAAATGATAGTGCTGGTAGGTACTAATAATTTAAGTGGTGACATAGTATGAGAGAAGATATGAAAGGACTTGGAAGAAGCGAGAAAGAAATGTGAGAGAGTAAAAATTGTAGGATTACTACCTAGATATCGATACAAAATTAATAACGGGAAAAAAACTTGTGTACAAAGATTATTTAATAGTATAATTTTCGCCTGTGTGTCACAGGCATCTTCAGTACATATTAAGCTCAAATTAAACAATAACTGACAATTCCAAAAAGCACTACTTAGGTGGCACTTTTCGGAATTGTCAGTTATTGTTTAATTTGAGCTTAATATGTACTGAAGATGCCTGTGACACACAGGCGAAAATTATACTATTAAATAATCTTTGTACGTGAGTTTTTTCCGTTATTAATTTTGTATCGATATGTCTACTCACGGTATACCTCTTTTAAAACTTACCTAGATATGATAGTACTGAGTTAAGAAGGAGAGCGATGATAGCAAATGATTTCATGCGTAGGCTGTGTAGAAGATATGGATGCGAGTTTTTAGATGTGTGGGGTGTGTTTGATGGCAGAAAAGATTTGTATAAGAATGATGGCCTGCACTTGAAATCATTTGGCATCAGAAGCCTGGAGAAATTACTTCTTGGTATGAGACTTAATGTAGAGAGTCAGGTAAGCTAGATCATCAAGGGAGGAATGTGGAAAATGTGTGTGAAAGTTCAGCTATGGTGTACAAACGTGATAAAGATATAAATGCCTTTGAACATGGTTATGTATGAGGCATAGGAGTGGAAAAATATGCTTTGGGTTTGGACCTTTTAAGTATGTCTGGGGAGGGAAAAGAGGAAATTCTAGAACAAGACCCAAATACATTGCATATCTAATTACAAGAATAGGCTAGGTCGTAATTTATTATGTCTATACACAAATGCCAGGAGTATTAGAAACGAAGGGGTTGAGTTTGTTGCTTTATTGAATATGATGTGGCCTAAGATTGTTGGCATTAGTGAAACCTGGCTATCAGAATCAGATATGGTAAGTGGGATCGAGTGTAATGGATATACTATTTTTAGGAATGACAGAAGAGATAGGAGAGGAGGAGGAGTGCTACTAATGATATCAGATGACTTAAGTCCGCTTAAGGTAGAAATACAAGAAAACAATGATGGTAACAATGTCCCATGTAGCAATGACTTTGAGTCTATTTGGTGTGAAGTGGAGGTTAACAGAATGAAATATACGGTGGGGTGTTGCTACAGTCCTGGCAGCTCAGTTGCAGGGGACGAAGAAATGCATCGCCAATTTAGCCTTATGGGTACCAAGTGAATGATCATTATGGGTGACTTTAATTTTCCAAGCATTGATTGGGTAGAAGAGAAATCTCATGATCAGAAAGAACAGAAATTTATTGAATTGTTGCATGATAACTTTCTCAAGCAGCATGTGAAAGAAGGAACTCGAGGTCAAAGAGTTGGATTTGCTCATAGCGTCAGAAGGGATCTCTGTCAAGAATATAGCTATTTTACCACCAATTGATGACGGTGATCATGCTGTTCTTTCTTGGAAGTATCTACTTGTATTGAAGCTTCGATTAAAACAGGCTACATGCTGAACTACAAACCTGGAAATTATGATCGACTTAGAAGAATACTATCTTTGCTCCCATGGTATCAGTTACTGAATTGGAAAAAAATGTCAGCAATGCATGGGAATCTTTGAAAAAGTGTTTGAATGAGGCAGTATCTGAATGTATCCCTAGTGTTCGAAGAGTAAATAGGAAGTAGAAAGAGTATCATGAGATACTCTTTCTACTTCCTATAGAAAGTAAATAGAAAAATAATAAATAGAAAAATAAAAATAGTAAATAGAAAGCGTATCGTAAGAATAAGAGTGAGAAGAGTTATGAAATATATAAAGCTCAGGCCAGAAAAGTAAAGAGTATTGTGAGAAAAGCTAAAACGGAGTATGAAAAGAAATTGGCCATGCAAGCTAAAGGCAATCCAAAAGAATTTTATCGTTTTGCCGCAAGCAAAAGAAAGAATGAATGTGGAAAAATAACTTTATTAAATGCAGATGGTATACGAGTGTCGGAAGCTAATGAGATTGTTCAGTTAATGAGTGCTCACTTTGCTAAGATATATCAACCAGGTGTATATAGTATGGTGCACAGTGCTACTGCTACGTTGGATGAAGAGTTACAGGTTCATGAAAATGAGGTTGAAGAGCTTTTGCATAACCTGGATAAAAATTTGTCAATAGGGACAGATGGAATATCTACCCGTTTGTTAAAGGAATGTTCAGCTGAATTGGCTAGGCCTTTCACACATCTGTATAACTTGAGTCTCAGCTCAGGAATGATACTACAGGAATAGAAGGAATGTAATATAGTTCCATTTCACAAGGGTGGTACAAAAACTGATGTGTCTAACTACCGACCTATTAGTATTTTGGGTGTGGTAGTGAAGATTTTAGAGAAGTTAGTAAGAACTTGCATACAGAAATGGGTAGACAATTATTCTGTACTCTATAGGGAACAGCATGGGTTTACTAAAGGAAGGTCATGTTTTAGCAATTTGCTCATAGTTTCATTGCACAAGAGTGGTGCAAAAACTGATGTGTCTAACTACCGACCTATTAGTATTTTGGGTGTGGTAGTGAAGATTTTAGAGAAGTTAGTAAGAACTCGCATACAGAAATGGGTAGACACTTATTCTGTATGCTACAGGGAACAGCATGGGTTTACTAAATGAAGGTCATGTTTTAGCAATTTGCTCATATTTTATAACAATATTACGGCCGAGTTGGATAAAGGAAATGGATACACTATGATAATGTTGGAATTTTCTAAGGCATTTGTTAGGATACCACACGATAGGCTGTTGCATAAAGTGGAGAATATGGGATTGGAACATAATCTATTAACTTGGATCAGGGGATGGTTAACAGACAGATATCGAAAAGTGGTATACAGTGGGTGTGAATCTGCCAGATTTAAGGTAACCAGTGGCGTACCTCAGGGTTCACTCCTTGTGCCATTATTGTTCAATCTATACATTAATGACCTCAAGCAGGGTCTATCATCAGATTTGCAATTGTTTGCTGAGGATGCGAAGATAGGCAGGGCAATCAGGGATTCTACTGATATTCAGCAATTACAAAATAATTTGAATAGACTGGAAATCTGTGCAAACGAAAATGGTTGTCGGTTTAATGTTAGTTAGTGTAAAGTTATGCACTTTGGCATGATTAGGGATCCAGCAGCATATTATATTAGCAGGGTTATGCTACAAGAAACTGAAGAGGCAAGGGATCTTTGTGTATTGGTGGATAAGAATTTAAAGTTCAAAGGCCACATAGCAAAAGTTGCAAATACAACTCGGAGGATAATTTCTATGCTGAAGCGAACCTTAACATGTAAGGATAAGGAAGTAATTTTGCCTCTTTATAAGGCTTTGATAAGATCACACTTGAATTACTGTGTGCATATTTGGTCTCCCAGGTTCCAAGGGGATAAAGAAGCTGTGGAAAGAGTGCAAAGAAGAGTTACAAAGATTATATCCGGATTATGGGATTTAGATTATGAGGAGATTGTATGTGGATTGCAGACTCTGGTTAACAGGAGAAAGAGGGGGTGATATGATAGAGGTCTATAAACTTTTGAATGGGTGTTATAGCATTTCAAATGATGAAATTTTTCGTTATATGGAAGGCGGGGAGAGAACATGGGGGAATCCATGGAAGTTAAGGTTGTTCTCAGTCAAGAAAGGGGTAAGAGCTAGGTTTTTCTCTCAGAGAGCAGTGAGTGAGTGGCATAATTTGCCCTTAGGGGTAGTGCATCTAGTGTAAATGAATTTAAGGGAAGGTATGATAGCTGGGTTGGGTAATTCAGCCTCCCTCGATGACTCCCTGGAGGTCTCAGATAATAATAATAATAATAATAATGCAAAGCACTTCTTCTTGTGGACGTATATAATAAGGGAAGGATCACTACCGGTCTGAGTAGTGATCCCGCCCTTAATGTATAGCATTATGCATGTCCACAAGGACACATGCTTTGCATTATGGGATACTAAGGCAAGTGATGAGAGCCTTTGCCATGAGTTTCCCCAGTGGTGAAAATACTTCAGGTGCAAACTTTGTTTGCTTACACTTGGATAAAGGATTAAATCAAATATATAATTGGTTATCGGAGCACCATTGGAGGATGGCTTGGAGGTCAGAATTAAGTGCAGTGGTGGTTGGTTGATGCTCTGTGGATTGAAGTGAATTGTGTAGAGTGGGATTTGTCAAATGAAAGGGAGGAGTGCAATGTGCTGTCATCTGCAAAACTTTGTGCTAGGTTTGGAGATCAACTGAAGTAGGTCATTGATAAATGGAAGGAGGAGGGTCGGTGAAAGGATAGGGAGCCGTCTACCACTACACAGTGTGCATCCGGACAGGAAGCTGGCAATCCATCTGTAGAAGTTTTGGGACAGTCCAAATTATGAGAGTTTGCTTAGTAAGGCTTTAGAGATATCAAGTACAACTACTTGATTCACCAGATTTCTCCATGGCATTTGCCAGCGATGGGTGATGTATGAGAGTAGGTCTCCTGTTATTCGGCATCAACGGAATCTGTACTTGTGGTCGCTTAATAGCTGGGTACCTTCAAGGTAGAATAGGAGTTGAGAGTTGATGGTTTCCTCCATCACTTTGGATAGGACTGAAGTGAGTGAGATAGGGCAGTAGTTAGATGTCAGTGATTTGTCACCCTTTTTAGGAATGGGTTGAATATAAGCAAGTTTCCAGGATATATATCTATACCAGTGGAGTGAGAGAGTATGTACAGATGGCATAGTTTTGGTGCACAGGCCTTCAGGACAATTGGAGGAATGCCATCAGGGCCAGGAGACTTTTTTGTGTCTAATTTAGACAACATGCTTGTGATTTTTTTTTTTTTTTTTTTTTTTTTTTTTTTTTTTTTTTTTTTTTTTTTTGCAAAAGGAAGCAGGGACCATTGTATATTGGGCAGTTGGAATGATTGGAGGGCATTTGCCATTGTCAGTTATGTGTGCATTAGAAGCAAAGTGTGAAGCCAGGAGGTTAGCTTTTTTTCTGTGGATGATGTTGCAATTGAGCCATCTGGGTATTATAGGGGGTGCGGAATAGTGTAGGACAAAAGATACGACCAATTACCTTGGTAAGAGACCAAAAGACATGGCTGCCATTTGGCCAGGCTGCAAGCTTCCTGCTTTTGTGCCCATTCAAATTCTGTTTTAGAAGCAATGATAATTTTCTTGCATCTGTTTCGGGCTTCAGTATAGATACCAAAGGAGGATGGGGTTCTTGATTTGAGTCAGTTGTGGTATGCCTGATTTTTCATTTATACAGCCTTGGCACATCTTTTGGTGAATTAGGGTTCAAATGGGGGAACAGCAGTTCAGAGTAGTGTGGGAAATGTATATTTTCATGCCAGTGAGGATTACTTTCGTGATACGTTCGGTGCATTTGTTTGGACTGGAAGACTGGAAACAGTAATTCAACCATGGGAATGAAGAATAGTAGTCTCGGAGACTGTCCCAATTGACACTCTTATAATGCCAAACTACTCTTGTGTTGGAGTGACTGTGTGAGCATTGTTGCATGGGGTGGAGTTCAGAGAAATGTTAGACTGAAAAATAGGGCCACTCTCCTTTTCTTCTAAAGCCATAGTGCTCAAAACCATAAGTTTTCCTCCTCAGTTGTACATAATATTACAGACATCACAGAAGCTGAAGAAAAGCAATTATATAGTAAACCTCGGCAATTTTTTTGGTCCAGTCGATACCAAGAAGTTAAAAAGGAATTAATTTCTTCAACTATCAAAAAGCATAGAGGATTTGGGCTTCCAGTGATACAGTTTCTAAAATCTATAAAATATTGCAGACTGATCACGCATATGTAGACCTTCTCCGGTACTACTTGGGTTTTCATCTTCCTCTGTTTTGAGTTAATGTGATTATACAGGTCCAAAAGCTGAGATTGTTCCTGAATACCACAACATTTTGTTTAACTCTAAGACTGCTAAAATACTCTGGAATTGACATTCCTTCCATTAAAAAAAAGTAAAATTTGGTATAAAGAAATCTTTAATCTCTTTCACCACAAAGTTTCACAGTTAGGTATGGGCAGTAACATTTTGTTTCATAACTTGATGAAATTCCAAGGGTACCCTAACAGGAGAGATCTTGCTTGGAGAATTGTATATGGCCACTTTCCAGTCAATACCATCAAATGGCGGTACTTTAACATTGGAGATCCAATCTGTTATATCTGTTACTGATTGGAAACAGTAAAACATGCATTCTACAGCTGTCCTTTTGCCCTGCGCATTTGGAACAGATTATGTAATGTGTTGGGCATTCCATTACTTAAAACAGAACAGGTTATTTTTTTTACAATACCCATCACCAGGCCAGCAATGGGAAGAGAATTTTGATTTTTATAGTTAATGAATTAAAATACCATTTATGGAAGGTTAGAAAGAAACATGGATTTGAAAACCAGCAATATGACATCCAAATACTTTATAATATTCTATTGTGGAAATTTTATTGTTTAGTCAGATGATTTTTATATTTATAAAGAAGCATTCTTAGGAGATATCAAATTTATCACTTGATGGTGTAGACCACCCACATTATACAATATTCACCAGCAGGAGATAAAATTCTGTCTATTCTTGCTATGAGAGGTTTTTTTAAATAGTTCCATCCTCTTAATTCAATATAATTTTCCAGTCAATTACGAGGATGACTGGAGACCAATCCCAGGCAGAGAAGGCCAACTCAATGCAGTTAACCCAGATTTGTCTAACCACCTGGATATTAGTTATCTTTGTGCTTTAGTTTCGATTGGTATTTTGGTTGTTCATCTATATGAGATTGGTGAAAAAGGAAAACTGATAGCCTTTGGCTATATGAAGATATAAAAGAGCTGAGGCCTTTTTTCTCTCTCTCATATTATCTGTCTGTCTTTCTTTTTTTTTCTCCTAATACTATTAGGCTCTCTTGCACCCCTTTACATTTTCACCTCAATAAAGGTCAAAACCATTCTAGGTAGTTACCTTTCCCATAATGCATAGCATTATACATGTCCGTAAGGATATGTGCTCTTCATTATGGGATATTAAGGCAAGTGATGTGAAATCATTACCCTCTATGTATGAGTTGCCCAGTCATGGAGTTACTTCACTTTTAAACCTTGTTTGCTTACACTTGGATAAAGGATTAAACCAGGAATATAATATAATTTCTTGGCATCTTTAATTTATAGTATAACCAAGTGGAAAAACTTTCAACATCTTTCTTTCTTGTTCCTTGTAATGTTCATGAGGTATCTGGTCACTTTTCTCCTTATATCCTTATATACCTTCCACGACATCTTTTTTGCAGCTCATGCTTAATGTTAATCATCCATATATAACTCCTTCTCAAGTTACCCTCTTGACCTTGGGTATACAGTGTAATATTGTATCACCTCCAGATAACCCATGACTATCCTCCATGCACTTTGAACATCCTTCCTTTGCAAATCTTTATGCTATGGTACTGGTTCAAGCTGCCTCTGTGTGTATCAAAATCACTTGCCTTGTAGCTCCACATGATCACCATAAGTGTATCTCAGTAAGTATAAATTCCATTTCCTTCCATGTGATTATTCCAATCTATGTTTCTGAAGTTTAATTTCCAAATAATAATTACTTGACTTGTTCTAATCTGCTGTTGCATGTCTTCCACATCATCCCTGGCCTATAGTAGCAACCAGTTTTATATTTTGTTCTACTGGCCTGAATCTCGCAACATATTGACTCAAAAGAATTGCTATCTGCCCGAATGACTGTTACTCTTATTGGTGCTTCAATTAATCTGCTATCATCAGCAGTATCCTCTCCCATCCTGTCTGTTCTTTCCTCCCTGAAATTACTAAATCTTTCTCATTCTATCCCTGTAACTGTGGCATGCACTGTTAGCTAAGTCTCAATAATGCATGTAACTTTTGGTGTGGTTGCACTAACCAATGCCAAAAACTTCTCCCTCTAATTCTTGATGCTTCCAGCATTAGTATATAGAAACTGTAACATCCCGTTATCCTTGACCACCTTTACCCTGAATTGACTACTCCATTTTGATACTGTTGCTTGAGAGACTAGATTCTGCATTTTTTGTTCATTCACACTCATTCGTTTCATGGGTGCTTTCACGCACTTCCTTGCATCCACCCTAATTTCTTTAGTTTTCCTTGTTGCATTTCCACACTTTCAGTGAACAAAGCTCTCTAGACACCTAATTTTGAATCCACCTTGTCAAGAAATTTCGCAAGACTGGGTCATCGTTAGATGATCACGCTAAAAGTGGCAGGCCTTCAACAGCAAGGACTGAAAGAAACATTGAAAAAGTTTTGGAAACATTTGAAAGAAGGCTGAAAAAAAGTCTACTAGGAGAGCGTCTCAGGTGTTAGGGATCAAACACAGCAGTCTTCAGCAAATTCTCAAGGAAGATCTTTATTTGTTTCCCTATAAAATCCAGACTCAACAGCCACTCACAGCAAATGCGGGAGCAAGATCGGACTTTGCTAATGCAATGATCAGAAGAATTGGGAACCAAGAAATTGACCCTGGTCTCATCTGGTTTTCAGATGAGGCACATTTTGGCTTGATGGGTTCATGAACAGGCAGAACTGGTGAATATGGGGATCAGAAAATTTGTATGTTTCAGTTACTTCAAGTCTTCACCCAAAACGTGTGGCTGTGTGATGTGCCTTGTCAAAAGTTGGCACTTTTGGGCCTGTTTCTACTGAGGAGACCATATCTGCACTGAAGTATCGAAACTTGCTTGGAAACAATTTCAAATTGAAATATAAATGGCATAAGATGTTGACCTTAATACGCTTTGAGTGAGGTTCATATGCCTCCTCGTTCAGGAATAATACAGCACTAAATTTGGTAGGTACATTTTGGACCACTCTGTATGAACAAACAGAAGCTTATCTGAGAGATTCATGCAATGTGACAATTATCAAAATATCTTGTCAAATTATCTTCATTTTACTATAGCCAATCATGCATTCATTTTGTGTGAACATTATTGAACTAAACATTTTTCTAAGGTTAATTGTTTATTTTTTCAATTTTTTTTTAATAAAAGTAAAGTAGACTGTGTTTTAAAATGTTTGCAGTTAAATATTTAATTCTTTCCAGCAAACGTTACTCTAGAGTAAGCATGGCTATAACAGTACTCAATCCTCATTGCTCACAACCCCAGACTTGGGAGGCAACTGCCAGTTGTGCCAAAATGAATCCTTCCAAACCTATTATTGCATTGCGTGGTAAGTATACTGCACATTTCATGCATATCTTGATGTAATATGAAGAAATACTACATGGCAAACAAAACCTAAAAATCAAAAGCATGTCATTATATTTGGAATGACACTTCTGGATTAGATATATTTAAACTGTTTAAGACCTGAATATATGAATTTACAGTTAGATGTATAGAAAAGTATAAGTGCTGATACTGTTTTCATATTAATTTAAAAGCACTCAAACAATATTGCAAGAACAAAATATTATGCTTGAATAAATCTATGCATATCAAAGCAGAGCAAAAAATTTGACAGTACACAAGGTGTTGAACAGTCCAATAGTTGTTAAAAACAATTCAAAATTGTAACTGATAAAATAACTGATGTTCAATCATATCATTAAAATATTTTCAGGTGTTAGGTCGGAGTCTATATTAAAACAGCATTTTCCTGAATTTTTGGTAAATTAATCAGCCACACTTGTGTTGAGGCTTCTGGATTGTTTCATTGCTGTTGCTGACTCCAAAAATAGTCTTTCAGATTTGTCATGACTTGCATTGAGCACTTATAATTTTCTTCCATTTAATTCAGTGTGACAGGATGTTCAAAGTGTTGCCTGCTAGTCTCAATGTATTATTGATGGTAGTAAAATATATATTTGTTTTTCCAAGTTGGTTGGTTGTCAACAAATCTTCCTGTTTGTTCTTAGTAGTCTGAGTTGCAGGCATAAAGGCACTTTATTATACACTCCTTCTGATTTTATTAGAGGATGAGGTTTATCCTTAGATGCATGGATAGCTGTTTGATGTGTGGTTTAAAAGTAGTGCAGAGATTACATTTATTTACCACTTTGGCTCTTTTTTTCCCCAGATGTATCCAGGATAATAGGGAATAAAAATGTTTTGCTTTGGTCTTTTGTGTCCACATTTCCCTGGAATATGGATTTGAACTTGGAGAGTGAGCCAGATCATGGATTTAAGTGTAGGCTGCAATTACACTCGGTCACTCTGGCTGCACTATTTTGATGCCTTTGCTATTTGGGTCTATTGTTCAGATGAATTACATTAATTTTTAATTTCAGCAATGTTATATTGCCATCATCAGGGATCACAAAAAACAATGATGTGTGCATTCAGGCATTAACACTGAACAAATGAAAAATATAGGAAAGTATTAATTAAAAGTTGTTTTATAATTAATATTTCTAGTACACGTTCTCATTTCTAAAAAAATT
This sequence comes from Typopeltis vanoorti, assembly GCF_054136105.1. NCBI lineage: Eukaryota > Metazoa > Arthropoda > Arachnida > Uropygi > Thelyphonidae > Typopeltis > Typopeltis vanoorti. Next base: position 62,879,340 of record NC_143549.1, on the reverse strand, counting down.
AGAAGCTATTCATAACCAACGTAGTACAAGCTTATCTACAAGAGAAACTTAATGGAAAAAGAAAAATAACTACCTACCTTTCTAGACACATTGGTCAGAAAGTTATCTTTTTCCATTTGTGGAAAGAACAAAATGACAAATAAAACAACAAAATATTGTGTTCATAAAGGTATAAAGAAAGCATCTTGCCATAGTTCTAATCCAAAGTTCTTAATAATTCAGTTTCAGTAATAATTTTTAAGAAAAATAACACACAAATAAAATACAGTTGACCCTTGAAGAATGTGGGTTTGAACATCACAGATCCATTTATATACAGTTTTTTATGAATAAGTATATTGGAAATTTTCTTGAAATTTATCAAAACTTATGCACACCAACACTTACAGATTGTACATGGCCATTGTAGTCGAGAGAAATGTAAACAGATGTAAAGATGCAGTGTTAAATCATAACTGCATAAAATTAACTGTTATTAGTTAAATTAATTAGCATAAAATCATTTTATAACAATTCATTTATTATTGTATAGGCTAGGCTACCATGAAGCTATTGCATCGATTGCACTCGGCTACTATAAAGCAGTCATATCGCTGCTTCTTCGATATTGATGCGTGAATCGTTATTCCCATAAATAAATATGAATAATTTCTTTTTCATTTTTGATGTTTAATGTTAGTAATGTGTATAACATCTACATTGGTTTGTATCATATAAGACAATATTGATGTAGGTACCGACAGACATATGATTCATCTTGTAAACAGTATCGATAAATACTGTAAATGTATTTTCACTTCCTTATGATTTTATTTAATGACATTTTCTTTTCTCTAGCATACTTCATTGTAAGAATATATATATATATATATATATATACATGCCATATAAAATGTGTTAATCGACTGTTTATGTTATCGGTAAGGCTTCTGGTCAACGGTAGGCTACTAGTAGTTAAGTTTTTGGGGGAATCAAAAGTTATATTTTGATTTTCGAACAATGCAAGAAGTTGGCACCCCTAATCCACACGTTGTTTTAAGGGTCGGCCGTATAAACAATCTTATGTGTAGAAAATTTTTTTTATATGCTTGTGATTTGAATGGGAACTGATTTCACAACTGGCTCACTTGACCTTATTAATCAAATTAAATATTTAGGTACCTTAGTGAAGAAATCTTGAAATCACAGATCTTTTTAAAATTGACAGCAATTGAAATCTTGGATAGTTCAGAACAATCCTGAACATGTGGTAATTCTAATTAATATATACATTGAAGAATATAAAAAAATACAATCACTGTCATTATTATGGCAAGTAATAATAACAGTGATTATATTTTAATATCGGAACTGGAGTTTGCATTGGACATATACGCACAGGATTAATGGAAGAAAGATAGTGCTGTGTAGAAGTCATTACAAATCTGAGAGAGTATTTTTGAAGTCAGCAGAAACAGTGCAGCACTTCCAAAAAATAAAAAAAAAATTGAGAAACAGTTAAGACGCTCCAACCTAACAGCTATTTTGTCCATTTCAATTTTGAATTCCTTGCACTACTATTACATTGTTTAGTACTTTTAAGATACTAATTTGCAGTTACTGGTTTAAAAGCTATTGATAAATTAAGAACTTAATGAATGATTTATTTTGCACTTGTATTTTTGTATACCATTAAGATTAATGTGGATTTCCTACAGTTAATTAATGTTGCATTTACTTCTGTAACACTGAGCTGCATGAAGGAAGATTGTTATTGGTTCAATTATAGCTGCAGGCTAGAACTTTTTTTATAATCTTTTTTTCAGTCTATTTCCTTCCTGAATTGGTCAGTCTTTGGCACAGGCAAGTAGGGTTTCCCTCCAGAAACTAGGATTTTAACCCTGCATCTTAAATTCATAGAACTTCCATTATTATCAACAATAATACAAATGTTAAATTTAGAGACACAAGATTGCAGGAGTTTGTTATATCCTCTTTCCTAAAAAGGTTTGATTCACTGATAGCTTGCACTCACTACCACTGAATATGTGAGCCAGCCTGGTTGGCTGAGTGGGTAGTGTATCACCCTACAGCCGGAAAGCTGTGGGCATGGATGTTTGTGATTGTCTATGAAAATACTAGTGGTGGTGGTGGTGATGATGGACAGTAGCTGGCATTGGTGTAGTTAACACAGTTCGCTGTAGTTGGTGGATGAGTGGTGGAGATGGAGAGTTGTAGAGTAGGTGCCCTCCCCTGATGAGTCTTTGGACTCCTTGGAGGTGTCACATAATAATAGATAATAATCGATGGAGATTGGCCACCCATCTATCTTCAAAAAATTAGTTAGGATTAAAGGGGCCTCCTACTTCCTGTGGAGAATGAAAGGCATTAGAGAAGGAATTAATACTGCCAAACATTATCCTGCTTGCATATTTTACACTAATTTTTTTATGCATCTACCATTCACAAGAGGTTGTAACCCTATAGTAGGGTTACACAGTAGGGTCATACCACTACTGTGGTGGACTAAGAAATTTCTTTATGATTTTTTATTATTTTATTTATTTATTACTTATTCCAGAAACCCTGCTCTAGAGATCAAACATTTAACTCATCCAACCAATAAACTGAACTCTCAGTTTATTGGTTGCAGAGCAGATATGCTAACTACTCACCCAACTAATTATGCTTAAATTATTCCTTTTATTTGTCAGGTGTGTTTTACAGAATTCATAAGCATTATGTAGATTTGTTTTGCCTATCTGCTTTCTTTACTCATATATTAACTCCACTCTGGCTGTGAGTCGATTTTATTAAGTTTTGGTATTTGGAATATTTATCAACATTTGTCAAACCATTTCAACATTGTTTTGTCATATTAATGGCAAAATTTAGCAGAATGCCTTGAATCAGTGCAGGGTAACTTGAGTTATTTTGGGGGCTTCTTAAAGGCTAAAGCTAGATAACTGGTAGTAAATCTCAAAATAAATTTTAAGGAATTAGAACTGACTAAGGTGGCTTCTGATCTATACCTAGTCTCACCTTCATGTGGTGTTCCTTGTTAGTAAGTATCCACCATCACTGATTGAATGGGGATTAGCTGGCAGTTTGGGACTTAGCCAACCAACTTGTATTTTGTATTGGCTTAAACCAGAAATGAACCAGATGATACAACATAATTCCATGCTGGTTGGGGCATTGTACAGTTAATGAAAACTGTAAAGAAATTAATTATGCTATTGGTGAACTATTTTAGACTCTCATTAGAATCCCACTAGGCATTGACATTCATCTGCTACTTAAAGACTTGTTATAAACATCTCTGCTGCAGTAAGAAATGTATGTAGTGCTTGTGATATCCAGCAACTTGTTTAGTTGCATTGTGCTACAATGCTCTCTGCTGACTAATCTCTCATTGGCAAACTAGCAGTATCTAACTTTTTAGTAACCAGTTGGCAGTAATGATTGCTTTGTATCATAAGCTAAAAAATGAGTGCATGCATTTGTGTACATGCCTGAGGCTCAAATGCTGTTTAGAATGCTAGGGATTTCTTGAAGGTTGATTGGTAATTTGTAGTTAGTTGTTCTCTTATAAAGATAAGCCCCTCCCCCATTACAAAAAAAAGTCATCAGCAAATACGTACATCGACAGACTAAGAGATGATTGTTAACCACCCTATCCAAGTAAAATTAGGTAATGTTGAATCCAGCTACTTGAGCTATGAGCTCATTCTGCCTATTATGTGTTGGATCGTCCATCCATAATAGTAATAGTACATCCTGTCTTTTGATCCGCCATCTTGTTTTAACGTTGTTCTTAATAAGGTTAATTAATTGTATGTTGATTACTAATCCAAATATAGGGAAATTTCTATTATACTGCACCACCCTATATTCAGATTAGTCTATGCAAAATAGCGGAATCAAATATTAATTAACTTTAGCAGTCTAATTTTTATATGTAGGCCGAATTTGACATCAACATTTAAGAAATGACATCAACATTTCCCGCTAGGTCTGATAACTTTATGAACGGTGCAGTGAAAAAGAATCAGGTTAATAACAAATTGAAACCAATAAAACAAAACATTTAATGCAGGGTTATATAATATAAACATAAGCATACTTTGGATACAAGATAATGCAAAATTAACTCTGTTCAACAACTCATAACATTCACTCAACTATTGGTATCAAACATTGAGTCTTTAAAATCTATTTTCTCCCTAATAAACAAAGATAGTTCTAAAGTTCAATATCACTGAAATTCACAGCAAATATTTTAACAGTTGTATTCTCTATCTATCCCTTAGTCAGAAATCACATAGTTCAGTCAAGAGTTAGTTATCGCTTTAAGGGGGAAAGACTATTAATCTTCTAGCTTCAGTTAATTTCAGCATAAGCACCACAGTTAATGTTAGGATTTAACAGGAGGAGTTAATTCTTATAACTTCACTCTAAAATGCTATAAAGTACAACTGTTCTTACTGGAATAAATCCTTGCACATATTATTCACTGGGGCACACTTAAAACTTTAGTTAACTATCACACTGGAGCTACACATTTCAAAAGTAATCTTCTTTAAATTAACTTAATCTTTAATCTCAGCACATCACAAATGCAGACACACTTGCACTTGAAAATTCACTTATTCCTCATATACTACTTTGCAATAGAATTAGCTTTCCACTAATCTTCCTTGGAAGTTCTGGAATTCAACATTAACTTCAGAATTCCATAACAATATTCTGAGTTGTCAATTTATATTTTGATCCTTCGTAATTTAATTACAGCACTTAATTCCTATTACTACAGCCTCTTACTTAACTCCGTGCTGCTAATAAATAATTTCCTCATCTCTATTGTACTGTTCTGAGTGCCGTTACTGTGCTGAGTGTACCAACTGCACTCAGTCCCTAGTTACCCAGTTCTAGTGCTGACTGCTCTGCTGACTCCTGACTGTTCGAATTGCCGACTCTCTTCTTGTTTACTCTGGCTTTCCGTTTATATACCTTCACTCCTTTTTCCCGCCAAAACTTGTTCTCATCCTCTAGCTTATATCAATTCCATCTCACGTCCATAACTCGCGCGCTAACACGCTCGCGCTTTCTACTTTTAACTCCATCTCCGTGACAACAATTTAGAGCAGTACATAAGCATAAGAATTACATAACATTTTACCTTTACATACAGAAATAAAATAAAAGGATATTTTTCAATTCAAATAATATACAATTAAATGAGATGAACACAAGTTCTTCTACTATTAATATAGGAATAAATAAAATAATCTGAACGTCATTTTTATACAGAGTTCTTTCCATTATTTATACATATCTTAGATTTAATAATTAAATAAAAAAAAACTCAAAGGTAATTATATGAATAATAGTTTATAACAAGAGATTTACATTAAATAATATCTACAAATGTAGCCTTTGATATGGTGGATTATGTTGGATTCTGAGGGGAGTATTAATAATTTTAATTTCTCTTCATTCAGAATCCAACATATGTTAGCAGAAGATTAGAAGGCTGTTCGAAAGTATGGACAGTATCATCATAATCATCAATTCTCTTTTGATACGTACCGTCAAGGGGTGTTCAGGTTACTATGGCAGCACTACATGATTAAGTTTACATTATTATTAATTTCTTATCAACAATTAATGCTAATGCTAAACGAGCTAGAACGACCTTGGCAGCCAGTCTATCCATGGATCTCCTGGCTGCTAACTACATGCAGCAATCAGAAGTGAATGGTTTGAAGAACCAACTGACTAGAAATCTCTGACCCCAAGTCCGAATCTGTCATCTTAACATTGAAGGAATTAGCAAGTTAAATGTGAATACCTTTCTAAATTCCTTCTTGACCAGAATATAGACATTGTACTCCTCCAAGAAACACATGCTGCCACTGAAGAAGACTTGTACAGAAGAGGTAGAATATACAGTTACCAGCTTGTGGGAGCAACTTACTACCATGCATATGGCATAGCGACATATGCCAGCAACAACATTGAGCAGATCGAACTTGTTACTGCATCAAGTTTTGATGCCAGCTTGATCGTGACAAAGTTGGACGAACTGACGCTTGCTAACGTCTACAAGCCACCAAACATCCAATGGCATCAACAAATCCTCTCTCTTTTGAGCCACCCAACTATATATGCAGGAGACTTCAATAGCCACCATAAGTTATGGAAATATGCTCAGAATGATGAATGCGGCATAGCCCCTTGCCGACTGGGCTGAGACCTCCAATATCTACTTAGTCTTTGATGCTAAAGAATGTGGCATCTTCAGATCAGCAGCATGGAGAAGAGACTGTAATCCTGACCTCTGCTTCGTCACTTCCAACAACATGAATGAACCTCTACCTGCACAAAGAAGAGTTCTCGGTGACTTCCCTCACAGCCAACATCGACTGATCCTCCTTGAAGTGGGCATAAAAATACCTCTTGTCTGATCAATTCCCCGCCCGAGATGGAATCTTCGAAGAGCCAACTGGGAAAAATATGCCATTGACCTTGACAAGTGTGTTAGTTTCATATCTTCTGTACCCGATAACTACAATCGATTTGTAGGAGCCGTCATCTCTACAGCTAAAAAACATATCCCCAGGGGCTACAGAAAGGAGTATATCCCTGAATGGAATGAACAGCTCTACAAGAAATTTATAGGAAGCGGTGATTTGGAAATTGCAGAAGATCTCCTCCACAACTTGGACGCAGCAAGACAAGAACGCTGGATTGAAACAGTTGAGGGACTGGACCTCATGCCTTCCAACAGGAAGGCCTGGGTGTATTATGGAAGCTAGGAGGCGCCACAACGATGACTACTAAAAAGACAGATTGCATACCAAACCAAGTTACTAACCACGTTACTAGAATCTCGAGATGCCAACGTGATAGAAACCATACCATTAATGTTAAAAGAGAAGCAGAGACTTGAAGGCAAAACTACAAGATGAATCAGAATATGCAAGACCCTTCAGCAATGAGGAAAATCAACAATGCACTAGCTGATACAAATACAGGAAAGGCTCCGGGGTTTGATGGAGTTCACCCGGAATTTCTTATTTATGCTGGCAAAAATACCAAAAAATGGCTCGCCTGTTTCTTCTCAGAAATAATGAACACCGGCATGTTGCCAAAGGAATTTAGGAGATCTAAGATCAGCCCTTCCCAAACCCAGAAAATCAACTGACAACCCACAAAACTATCGTCCAATTGCACTACTAAGCTGCACATATAAACTACTAGAAAGACTACTGTACAACCACATATGCAACACATTCCGATAGAACAGGCAGGCTTTAGGCCCAATCACAACTGTTGTGACCAGGTTCTGTCACTGACATCATACATTGAAGCGGACTTTCAACAAAATCTAAAAACCTCTGTAGTTTTCCTTGATTTAACTGATGCATACGACACTGCCTGGAGAGAAGGCATGCTGTATAAACTGATGAAAGTACTACCGTGCCGAAGAACAATATAGCTTGTTAATAATATGCTCATCAATAGATATTTCCATGTTGTCCTTGGAGAAAATATCAGTAATCAGAAGAAACTCAACAACGGCCTACCACAAGGCTCAGTACTGGCCCCTCTCTTATTTAACTTATACATAGCTGACCTGCCAGATACAGCATATAGAAAATTCTGATATGCGGATGACATAGCGTTAGCTACCAGAAATAGAGAACTAAGAAAGATGGAGGAAACTCTCACAAATGACCTTGCTGCTATGCATAACTATTTTAAAAAATGGAAACTGCAACCAAGCCAAAGTAAAACTGAAGTGTCAACATTCCATCTCAGCAATAAATTGGCACATGACGAGCTGAACATCTGATTCGGAAATTCAGTTCTACACCATAACAAATATCCTAAATACCTAGGAGTTACACTTGATCGCACCTCATCATATAAGAAACATGCTGGAAAAATAAGAACTAGAAACAATATCATCCAGAAATTATGTGGCACTTCTTGGGGTGCAGCAGCAACCACATTAAGAACATCTGCACTCGGATTGGTTTTTTCGGTGGCCGAGTATTGTGCTCCTGTTTGGCTCAACAGCTGCCATACCAAACTAACTGACCGCAAGCTTAACACCACAATGCGACTTATCACTGGAACCATAAAAACAACTCTTATATACTGGCTCCCAATGCTGAGTAACATAACACCACCAAACCTACGAAGACATGATGCTCTACTACGTGAATATGATAAAATACTTAGAAATACTGAATTGCTTATACACAGTGACATACCAGAGCTACAGCTCAACAGATTGAAATCAAGAAAGCCCCCTCTCTGTGAAGCTAAACACCTGAGAATGACCAACTACTATACCAAAGAATAATGGAAACAAACGTGGAGCATAAATACCAATGCTCAACTCCAAACTTGGTTTGAAAGGCATCATCTCAATATCCCAGGTATGGAACTGAGCTGAAAGACATGGACAACGCTGAACAGGATTTGCACCGGACATGGAAGATGTGCAAGCTCTCTGTACAAGTGGGGAAAAATTCCCTCACCAGAATGTGATTGCGGGCACCCAAATTAATCAATCCACCACATCTCTACTGAGTGCAGTCTTTGTGCATACACAGGTCAAAGAAACGACTTCCTGGATGTGACACCACCTTTTATACACTGGATCAGACAACTTGATCTTAACCTATAAGTGTTTTGTTTGTTGAAAGTATGTGTCTTTGTTTTATTCTAATTGTTTGTCGCTTCTTTTTATATATTTATTTTGACTTATGTACCTTTATAACTACATGTAGATTGCCATATGCTAAATAAATATCAACAATTTTCTTCCAAATTTGTTTATTGCTTGTCATCACTCCCATACTGTTGTATCTAACATTTTGTTCTTCTAAAGCACTTCTGACTGAATCAGTCTACTTAGATCTAGTCCTTTTTTCTGCCATCTTGGCATCAAAGATCTCTTTGTTAACCTTTCTTCTCACATTCTGTTTTGACCATACCACTTGAGATCAGCCCTGCTCACACATTCTTGAATGGCAACAGTGTCAAGTTCCTTTTTACTATTTTCATTTTTAATATGATTCTGCCATTGATGCCATCAGTTCACTCCCCTAATTTTTTTCAGAACCCATCTTTGGTCTCTGGTCTTTGATCAAGTGCTTTATTTCTAACCTAACTCTCAGATCCATAGCTTAAAACTTGGACACTCTCTTGTATACCGCTAGTTTAGTGTTTTGGCTAATTTCTATTATTCCATTTACATTTATTCAGCTGGCCCAAAAACCATATCAGCTTTGCTTATGTTATTGTCTATTTCTAAATTTAATTTGCCATCTTCATTAAAAACTGCTTAAATAGCTGAAATATTTTATTTGTTCTATAGGCTTTCCATTCAGAATACAGTTGATGTGTTCAATGTTTCTGCCTATTTTCATTGTTTTGGTAAACTCCAAACTTTCAGCTTCTTTTATTGAATTTAGCTAGATAATCCTGGAGACTTGCACTAGATGTGTTTGGCAATACAACAACATCATCTGTGTAAAGCAAAGAGTCCAGTTTGACATCTCCAATTCTAATGTCAGGCCTAATTCCACTTTCTTTCATAATGTGATCCATACAGATGATGAACAAATGGAGATAATGTGCATTCCTGTCTTACACTTGATTTTACATCAAACTGTCTTCCTGTTTTTTATTCAATCCTGACTGCTGACTTATAGCTTAAATATAGCCTTTTTGTATAATGTTCTGTATAATTGCAACCCAGTTTGTTCCATGTTTACGAAGTCCCTGTTTAGCTATTTCCATTTCTTCTTCAGTCTGCCTTGAAGTCTCAGTAGGCTCCTCAGAAACAGGATTGGCATCCAGTTTATGAGCAATGCAGTTAAAACATGCAGAACAGCACTTTGTAACTTCTGATGGAATTTGAAGTTCAGTAATGATTGGTTCCTTTATTTCTGGTGGAATTCTGCCCATTTACCAGGAAGGGGTCGAATGCGTTTTACCTTTCACTTTGGGGTTTTGCATGATGGAATAGGGCACCTCCTTCAGACAGACTTGAACCTATAAGATGAACAAACCAGCATATCTGATGTAATTTCATTATCCTTAAATCCAAATACCAGGCAGTTTGACTTTGTTAGAGGCCTAGACTGACTAAAATTATCAAGTTCCATTTTACATGCTGCACATGTTTGGGGGTGGTCTGTTTTCTTTGTGCTGATCACTTGTAGTATCACTGTCACTTTTCTCTCCCATGCTTTCTTCATCACATTCCTTTAGTTTTTTCTTAGGTTATTAGGTATGTGGGGGTGGCGTCTCTTCTTCTACTGAGGTAATTCCAGAATTAGAATTCAAGGTTGATGCAGATATTGTAGTTGTGCTGGTTGTTACAGGCAAATTCGGACTGCTAGGAACAGCTGAATTACTGCTTGCTATAGTCACAACAGCAACTGTAGTTGTGGTAGTTACTGTTGTTGTTGACATAGTGACAGTAGTAGAAGCTGAAGTGGAACTAGCAGCTGTAGTACTAGTGTAATTCAGCTGTTCCTAGCAGTCTGAATTTGCCTGTAATAACCAGCACAACTACAATATCTGCATCAACTTTGAATTCTAATTCTGGAATTACCTCAGTAGAAGAAGAGAAGCCACCCCACATACCTAATAACCTAAGAAAACTAAAGGAATGTGATGGAGAAAGCACGGGAGAGAAAAGTGACAGTGATACTACAAGTGATCAGCACAAAGAAATCAGACCACCCCCAACCATGTGCAGTATGTAAAATGGAACTTGATAATTTTAGTCAGTCTAGGCCTCTAACAAAGTCAAACTGCCTGGTATTTGGATTTAAAGATAATGAAATTACATCAGATATGTGGGTTTGTTCGTCTTGTAGGTTCAAGTCTGTCTGAAGGAGGTGCCCTATTCCATCATGCAAAACCCCAAAGTGAAAGGTAAAATGCCTTCGATCCCCTTCCTGGCAGAAATAAAGAAATAATTATTTCTTTATTTCTGGTGGGCAGAACTTCCACCAGAAATAAAGGAACCAATCATTACTAAACTTCAAATTCCATCAGAAGTTACAAAGTGCTGTTCTGCATGTTTTAACCGCATTGCTCGTAAACTAGATGCCAATCCTGTTTCTGAGGAGCCTACTAAGACTTCAAGGTGGACTGAAGAAGAAATGGAAGTAGCTAAACAGGGACTTCGTAAACATGGAACAAACTGGGTTGAAATTTCAATTATGGTTAACTCAAAAACAAAAGAACAATGTAGAAATAGTTCTGTATAATGTTCCATTTATCCCATATATGTTTTGAAAAAGTCCTCTTTAGTCACTGTCTTATAGGTCTTTTCAACATCTACAAAATTTAAGTACATATCATTGTTAAATGCGTGTAATATGTCAACTATTTATCATAAAGTGAAAATCTGATATTGAAAACCTCTGTTTGGTCTGACCTGTCTTGTTCTTCTGCATGTTTTCTCTTTACACTTTTTCTCAGCTTCTTTTCAAGCATGCTTGCATAAATCTTAGCTGAACACAGTAGACATTGAGCTTTATTCCCTTTTTCACAGATGGGAAATATGAGAGCTATACTCCAGTCATCTTGAATTCAATCTTCTGACATTTCATCTGAATTATGCAGTACTACCACTGCAAAACCTTTATGTATAAAAGCATTTAGAGTTTTTGACAGCTTTTTCTATTTCAAGTATTGATATATATATATCTACTCTATAATATAAAATGATAAGCCTTTTTTTGTAATGTTTTTGTGTCACGTTTTTTGTCAAGTTATTTGAAACGTTTTGAAACTCATAGGCTACCCTGAATGTCGAGTCTTCAAAATTCGAGTCATCAGAATTCAAGGAGAAACAGCCTACCAGTCCAGAACTCGGGGTGGGGTGGGGGGGCGTAGGTGCCCTAGTGTGTGTGTGTGTGTGTGTGTGTATATATACATACACACACACACACACACACACACACACACACACACTCATGTTTGCATTCCTCTTGAAAATCTTCTACTATGGTTCTGTCACTGCTTGTTTCGTTTAACAGACTTTCAAAATAATTACTCCAGGCATCTAGAATATCCTCATTTTCAGTTTACATGTCGTCTTTATCATCTTTGATTCCTTTTAAAATAATTTTCCTCCATTTTTAAGCTTCTTTCATCAGCCTCCAGAACATTTTTCCACTTCCCTGATATTTATCTTCTATATCCCATGACTATATGCCATAACTAATTTTACACAATGTAGAAGATAAAGAAGTATACAGGTATGTTTTATTCTTTTAGCACATCTGCCAATTTATTTGCTTGGAATTTTCGGTATGCTTTCTTCTTTCTCGGGACTGCTTCTCTAACTTCTTGTGTCCACTATGTCCTTATTTTTCTATTCTTGCAGACAACTTCACATGCCTTAGCTGAATCAGTTAATGTTTTCTTTAGAGTTTGCTGAGACTCCAAGGTTTGGTTCTGTTTTTGAACTGTTTCATTTTTTCTTCAGTAATGTTTGTATAGCTGCATCTACAGTTTACCTATAAAAGCTGCTCATATTTAACTCTTTGTAATACTTTGTTTACATGCTGTTCTTTTCAATGTGATATTCATTTTTATTCTACTTAGAACTAAATGATGGTCACTTTCAATTTCAAATCTACACGCTCGTGTATCATGAACAAGCATGAAGATATCGCTGTCAACAACGTAGTCAATGATTCTATACGTCTATTCTATTCTATACCCAACCCAATGCAATAAAAATCAAGGTTTAATTCTCTATCAAGTGTGGTCAGCTCTAATAAAAAATCTACTTCAATCTGAGCTCGGACTGTATGAACGAGAATTATATCTACATTCTGTTATTTGAGTTTATGAATAGCCAGACTGTTATGATTTGTATTTATTAATTTCTCTTGTTTAAACTTTAAGTTATGCTATTTACCTCTGAAGATGTAAATCTTATGATTTATGAAATTTGCCGGGAACTATTATTTCAGTATGTTATATAACTGAATAATAAAAAATGTATTGTAATCACCGAAATATGTCTTTTGAACCAATTAGCCACAGAAGTCTACACCTGTTCTATACTTATTTCTCGTCTTCTCTCCACATATACTCAAGTACATCTTTATGTTGGAACACAGTGTTAGTAATGATTAGTCTATGTCCTGAGCAGCGGATACTTTATCATTATCATTGCCTTACCCTTTTTTCCCAAATATTCCAGAAACATTCCTATATACTTAGTGAGATTCATAGCCTACTGTGCTGTTTAGATCTCCAACAAGGATCACTTTTTCCATTTTTTAATATTTTTTTTTATGTCAGATGACTGCTTTAATAGCTTGAAAAATTCCTCCACTTCTTAATTATGAGACTCTTCTGTGGGACTATAGATACAAATAAGTTTCATTGTCCATTTTTCCATTTTGAAGTTTGTCCACATCATCATCATAAGCCATTTTTCTGTCCACTGCTGGATGAAGGCCTCCCCTAAAGTCCTCTATTCATACCTGTCTTGAACCTTTCTGTGCCACTGAGTTCCTGCCATCTCTTTAATCTCATCCTCCCACCATCTTTTTTTGTCTTCCTGTAGCTCTCTTTCCATCTTTAGGATACTATTTCCCCACATAACTACTTTCTAACATGAAGATAAACTTCCAATCAAGAAATTTATCTTCATGTTAGTGTTGAATGTCATTACTATTCCTTTTTTTCCTTTATCATTATTGTCTGAATAAAACATCATGTACTTATTTAGTAAGATCCACTTGTTTTTGTCTTCATTGTCTGAGTGATGCTAATTATGTCCACATGGTACTTTTCCAGATCTTCTGTAATTTCAATTTCCTTTCCATTAATGCTCCTTATATATTGAAGGTGCCTATCTTCAGTTCTTCTAAATGCTGAGTTTTTGTTTATTCCAGTAGCTGACTTTTCACTGTTCTCTGTGGTTCCCTGACAAAAACAGAAGGGACCTTCTTTAACTGTGCAATGTCCCCAGCTGGCATGAAATCTCATAATTTTATACCATCATATATATTTCTGGTTTAAGCCAACAGAGAAAATTTGGTTATCTAAGTGCCATATTGCTAGCCCATCCTCTTTCATTCTGTAACCAATGGATACCTACTAACAAGACACACCACATGAAGGTGCATATTGGACATTAGGTTAGAAACCCCCAGTTAGGGCTCTGCATCCCTTAAAGGTGATGTGGAAGTCTCCTCCCAGTTATTTAGCTTTGACCTTTAAGTAACTATGTATGGAGACTAAAGCTCTGAAACTAAAATATTGTACTTAGAGAATCTGCTTTACTTCCTCTTTAAAGCATTTCTAGTAATCCTCTCATTGTGGAAACACATTCTAAATGTTGTTTTTGCTACCACGAAAAGTTCCTTCCTTGAATTATGTATAATCTTATCAGTAATGAAGTGTTTTTTCTTTTCTTGGCTCTTCTAAGTTAAGGAATAGAAAAATGTCGGTATCCAGTGAACACGAAGGATATTGTGCTAATGGGATATGTTTAGCCAAAAATTATTCCAATTTTTTGCAGAAATTTTTGTATACTCTTTTACAAAATTTTTACCATTGATGACAAACTGAATATAAGTATTTCTTCCATTTAAACATGAGCAATAATTTTTAAATTAAAAAAATTATTTAAATGAAAAATATTAGCATTACTGTTGCATTTTTATTCCAGTTTTTATAGTTATTTTCTTTACCAATGTAATTCATGGTAATGGCATTGACTTTTAGTGTTGACTATTGATGTTTGAATTAATATTAATTTAAACATCTGTACTGACACTGCTTATATACTGAATCATTTCTCTTTGATCCTGTAGATGGATTGCAAAGAAAACAAAAATATCTCTTGTGTATATACTTATCAAGTTATTACTTGGTGGAGTTATCTTTACAATAAGTTACAAGAAACTGTATACAAAGAGACTTATAAATTTATTTACTAAATTACTTACTCTTGTTTTTTCTGTATGAAAAAATGAATCTAATTTACTGTGCTGTGAGAGAAAATAAAAAATAATGCTGTCATGTCAGCTTGTCTTTTAAATTTAATCAGAATTTTTATTACATTTCTGAACATGAATGAAAGTAAAGAAATTTTATTTCTCTATAAGTAAATATGATACTCAATTATGTTTTTAAATGCATAAGCATTTTTAAAATTCAAAATAAGTTTAACTCTTATTAACAAATCACAAATATAATAAAAATAAAACTATTTGCATGTTTTTTTAACAGAAACTGGAACAGATTTCTGAACTAAACATAACATATGTTTATTATTTTTGTTTAACATAAGTTGATTTTTAGAGTTACTAACATTACCATGATAGAACAAAGCATCCGTGGAAGTATCTGTAGAAAATACTTTAAAAACTATAATAATGAGGATAGAGAATCAGATTCCTGAGATGAAAGAGGAATTTTGTTTTTCTGTAGAGAAAGTTACTGATATGATACATGCAAAGGTGAAAAAGAGAATTTTTTTTGTGTGAAAAATTGGATTGACTTTTTTGAAAATTTAAGCCATTACCTTTCCCAGTGAAGAACTTTAAAAATTAGAATTATTACTGTCCGACCACAGATCTGAGACCATAGTCTGGCAACTTGCCAAGAAGAGTCATTCATGTTAAAGGGGAAAAAGATGTAAGCTGATGTACGAATTGGTCACCAATACGCAAAATCACGTGCTTTATACATAAAATTTTCCAACTGTTATAAGCAAAATAGTTACCACTTTAAAAACTACAATGTTCATAAAAGAAAAGTTAATTTTCTGAAGTGTAATTATAAACAACTCATCCAACAAGATGGATTGATTACCCTATTATCGAAACGGAATTCTCCTTCTTCTGACATGCGCAGAAGTGTAGAAGGATCTCGTATCTGTGGGCATACAATAAGACTATCCAGTTAAATATTTTAGATGCTATATTTGTTTGTGTGGTTCAGTTTAAGACATGAGAAATGTTTTTAGAAAAAGAAAATTATACCATCTTGAATCCACCTCAACTTGGAGGCTAATTAGACATTTACAGTAATATTTTAGCACTACTAATTCATGTTGTAACTATAAAACTATTTCTATAGTTACAACACGGTTGTGATTAAGCCTAATTTTTGTCTATCTTCATCAAATTCCTGACATACACCCTCACAGGATGTACATGATCTTGTAATTCTATATGAAAAGTTACATCATTATTAAATTCCTATCAACAATTTTCCTCCAGATTAGCCTATTATCTCTCAACATTTCAATATTATCAGATCTTATATTTCTGTCTCTTCTAAGGCACTTTTTACTGTATCGGTATCAATTCACCTACATCTTGGTCTTTTTCCTGCCATCCTGGCAAAGAACACTTCTTTAGCTAATCTTTCCTCTCCCATTCTGTTTAAGTGGTCATACACTTGAGATTAGCTCTTTTTAAGTTCTTCTTAATAGCCTCTTTTTTAATATGATACTGCCATTGATGCCATATGTTCAATACCCTAATCTTTCTCTGGAGTTTTATATCTGTGGTCTCCAGTTTATTTCTAACCCATCTCTCAGATCCATAAGTTAAAATTGGTTTGGACATTGTCTTGTATAGAACTAGTTTAGTGTTTTGACTAATCTCACTCTTATTCCATATAAATTTATTCAGTTGACTTCCTACTATACCAGCTTTGCTAATTCTGCTGCCTATTTCCAAATTTCAACCTAAATAGCTGAAATATTTTACTTGTTCTATAGATTCTCCATTCAGGATGCAGTTGATGTTTTCAATGTTTCTGAATATTTTCATTGTCTTTTTCTTTTTAATTGCTGATTTTCATATCAAATTTATTACAGCAGTTATTCAATTTGGTCAGGGAATCTTGCAGACTTGTCCTGGATTTATTTAGAAGTATAATGTCCGCATAAAGTAAAGAGCTGAGACCAACATCTCCAATCTTGATATCAGGTTTAATACCACTTTTCTTCATAATGTGAGCCATATAGATGATGAATAACAGAGGGGATAATGTACATCCTTGTCTCACACCTGGCTTAACATCAAACCATCTTCCTGTACTTCCTTCATTTGTAACAACTCAAATAGCGACTATGTATTGCTTGAAATGATGTCCCAGTTACACCATATAACTGGAGCATTTTGAACAGCTTTTCTCTCGACACCTTGTCATATGCCTTTTGCAGATCTGCAAAACTTAAATACAGATCCTTGTTACATTCCCATGATTTCTCAACTATTTGTCTTGAAATGAAAATCTGATCCTGACAACCTCTGTTTGACTCGAACCCTGCTTGTTTCTTTCTTCAAGCTTCTCCTCCACAATTTTTCTTAGCTATTTCTCAAGAATACATGCATAAATCTTAACAGGAACACTCAATAGAGAAATTCCTCTGTAATTCTCACATTCAGCTTTATTCCCTTTTTTATAGATAGGTACTATGAGCGATCTACTCCAATCATCTGGAGTAGATCGCTCATAGTACTTATCTAAATGGAATTCAACCCTGTGACCAGGCCTGAATTATGCAGTGTAGCCACTGTAAATATTAATATTTTATACTTATATATAATATAATATATAATATTTTTATACCTCCATATTTTAGCATTTCTGGTCGAATATCATCTACTCCAGCTACCTTTTTACTTTTCAGGTTTGTGATAGCTTTTTCTACTTCAAGTACAGATGTATATTCCAGATGCCATTCCTGTCAAGTGTTTTCCACCACTGTGAGGGGGGGGGGTGGAACTATTCAGCTAACCAGGCCATCTGTGTGTGTGTGGGGGGGGGGCTGCAAGATTTCAGGTGACCATTAGTTTACTGGAAGGATCAGTGTTTGGTCAGCTTTTATTCATTCTTTTCATTAATGACATTGGAAGGATTTTAAAGTGTTTGTTGATGAAGAGATAGGCAGATAATTATCAGTGCAATGGCCATGCAACACTTCCAGAATGATTTAAATAGGCCAGAATTATGAGCATCTGAAGATGGTTGTCAGTTCAGTGTTAATGCAACACCTATACATTCTCTTATAATGAAATATCCAGTGGCATATTATATGGACGGGATTATGTTAGAAGAAACAGATCAGGCCAGCAATCTGTGTTTTAATAACTAGGAAGTTGATGTTCAAGGGCCACATAGCAACAGTTGCAAATATAACCAGAGGATAATTGACGCTAATATGAGCATTGATACTTAAGGAAGGCTTTTGCCTTATTATAAGGTTTTGATGCAACTTCAGTTTATTTTTCTTCAGTTCATTATTCCTGAGTTCATCTACACTGCTAATGTGCTACAGGATTACAGTCTTTTTTGCATGGGAGTCATATAAAAATAATAAATAAATAAAATACCACATTGGAATGTTCATGGTTTGTATGCTTCATTTCATATAGGTATGGAAACATTTATTCCTATTTCACTTTTAAATTCTCATAGCTATGTTTTCTTTTCCAGCTCATTACCAAGAGAGGAATGATGTATGTCATACTGGTTTTTATTAAACTGTCTTCTTTTTATGTCTGTACTAAAGCTGAAAATAGTTGCAAACAAATTATGAGTAGATCCAAAATTGATTTTGAAGTGGATGAATGCAGAAAGCTTGCATTATGGCTAAATGGTAGTCATGCTTTGTGATACTGTGTCAAAGCTCTTCCCCTTAAATTTTGCTTCCACCATTTTTGTGCTCAAATAGTTCTGCTGCATTATCAGTATCCTACATTTCTAACCTCGTAAAATTCAAATCGCTCATTTTGATTTTTCCAGAAAAAGATCACAAGAATTGTTCAGACAGATTCCAAACATTTCACTTAATCCTGACATTATTTTTCATGGTTCAGATAGTTTTTGTGTTCTAGAGTCAGTGTTTTTATTCCATATTCAGCTTCAAAATTATCTGGTTTACTCCCTAAAGAAAAGGCAACAAACTTATGCCATTAAATTACTGTCCTATTGATCTTACTTCAATTTCACTCTCACCTTACCGAGAGTCAACTTGTGCACTATAGAAAATACAGTATAGAACCTTGGTTAATAAACAGTTTCACTGTTATCAGACAGTAGGAGACTTCTTAATATCATCATCCACCTGTGGATAAAACCTGAAAGGTATGTTTTAGAGAAGCTACTCTTTATCTCCAAGATATTTAATCTGGTCAGCACAAAGGATTATTAAGTAAGTTTCCATTTTGTGATCTGTCAGCATTAGTCTTTTGCAGCTAAATTGGTAGCTTTTTCTTCTTAATTACCTGTAATAGTGGATAGATCCTTATCCTCAGAACTCTGTTCTTTCACACGATTTCTGATTGCTTTCTGTGTACCAGTGATCCTCTCCAGTTAAATTACAAATCTAATCTGCAGATGGTACCTTGTATTCATCTTTCTCATTTGACAAACCTTACTCTATTCAAATTAATGAGCTTCTAGAATCTCTACTTTTCGGACCCTAAATTTTTATCTCCAAACAATTAATTCTTCGCTAGGATTATGGTAACCTTGTTAAATTCATTTGCCATTATTATAATAATAATGGCAGATCCCTGTTCGATTTCTGCTCAGGACATGGACTGGTTATTACTAACACGGTTGTTCCCAACATAAAAATGTGCATAAATTCATATGGAGAGAAGAGAGGCAAGGAATAAGAAAAATCTCATTGATTATTTTATTGTTGATAGTGATGTTTTCTCACTGGTGCAGGACACGAGTGTACAGAGGCTTTGAAATTGGAAGTGATCACCATTTATTCTTGAGCAGGATAAAATTGAATGTCAAATTGAAGAACAAGTTTTAAAGCGAATAAAAGTTGAGCAGCTCTCAGATGTGAACTAAAATACACAAACATTATTCAAGAAAATATGAAAGAGTTTGAGAACCAGACCTTTGAGATTCAATTTCAAGCCCTGAAGAAAACATTGATTGAGACAGAGAGGCATGCGATTAGATTGTCTGCAAGGATAGAAAAATTAGAACTCCATGGTGGACACAGGAAGTTAAAGAGGCAGTGAAGGAAAAGAAGAAATCATATTGACAATTCCTTGAATATGTCAGCTTGTGCTCTTAGAGACAAATGTAAGAAAGCTAAAAACTGCATAAAAACTAGCTAAACTAAAGTCATGGGAAGACTTTGGCAAGAACATAGTAAATAAATATCAGGACAGAGACAAAATATTCTCGAGGCTGTTAAAAAAAGCTCAGAAATGGAGGAAAGAGTGCTTTAAAGGAATTAGAGGTGATAATGAAATGAATGAAGTGAAAATATAACATGAAAACTGGAGAAAAAGATATCCTTGATGTATGGAGTAATTACTTCGAAACATTGCTAAATGAAACAATCAGTGAATTCAGCACAGCTGTAAAAAAAAAAAAAAAAAAGAAAGAAAAAGAAAAAAAAAAAACATTCATCAGGCATGCAATCAGGAATACATATCCGTACTTGAATTAGAAAAAGCTATCAAAAGCCTGAAATATGGAGGAAGGCAGCAGGAGTAGTTGATATTCGACCAGAAATGCCCAACTATGGGGGGGGTATAAAAAAAAGTCTTGCAGGTGGCTGTACTGCATAGTTTAGAAGGCCTGGACAGAGGGATGAATTCCAGATGATTGGAGAAGAGCTCTCATGGTACCAATATACAAAAAGGGAAAACTAAATGTGAGAATTACAGAGGTATTTCCTTACTGAGTGTTCTTGGTAAGATTTATGCAAGTATACTTGAGAAATGGTTGAGAAGGATTGTGGAAGGAAAGCTTGGTAAAGAACAAGCTGGATTCAGACCAAATAGAGGCTGTCAGAATCAGATCTTCACTTTACGACAAATAGTTGAGAAATCATGGGAATATAGCAAAAATCTGTATTTAAGTTTTGTAGATCTGGAAAAGGCATATGACAAGGTGCCAAGAGAGAAGATATTCAAAACACTATAGTTATATTGTGTCGATGGGGCATTATATCAAGCAATGCTTAGTCTTTATTTGAGTTGTAATTCAGCAGTTAGAATTGAAGGAAGTACCGGAAGATGGTTTGAGGTTAAATCTGGTGTCAGACAAGGATGTACATTATCCCCTCTGTTATTCATTATCCATATGGATCATATTATGAAGGAAAGCGGTAATATCAAAATGGAGATGTTAATCTCAGCTCTTTACTTTATGCAGATGATGTTATACTTTTAAATAATCCAGTACAAGTCTGCAATATTCCCTGAATAAATTGAATAACTGTTGTAATAAATTTGGTATGAAAAGCAGCAATAACAAAACAATGAAAATAGGCAGAAACATTGAAAATACAACTACATCATGAATGGAGAACCTATAGAACAAGTAAAATATTTCTGCTACTTAGGCACAATTTTTAGTGAAGACGATAAATTAAATATGGAATAGACAACAGAATCAAGAAAGCCAATACGATAGGAAGTCAACTGAATAAATTTATATGGAATAAAAGAGAAATAGTCAGAACACTAAATGAGCTGTATATGAAACAGTGTTGAAACCAATTTAACTTATGGATCTGAGAGTTTGATTAGAAATAAATTACTTGACCAAAGAGTAGAGACTACAGCTATGTGAGTCCTGTGAAATATTAGGAGCATGATCAGATGGTATCAAGGCAATATCATATTAAAAACGTTTATATTAGGAGTTTATACAGTTGCATTAAACTTCCAGAAATTTGAGAAACATTAATTACACAGGCCTGTGATGGGAAAAGATGTCTGAGAAGTAATAATTGATTCTTATAGATTTTTAGGTGCTGAGTTCAGAAAAAATAGTAAAAAAAATTCCATCACCCACCAATTTTACCAAGTTTCTAATTTTATCGTTTTTATTAGTAGTATATGGATTTAAATTCAGCGCATTGGTATTTATTTTCATTCTCCTTTGTTTATAGCTAATTAGTTTTATATAAGTACTTTTTTGAAGTGTCTTTTTATGGTAAATAAAGAAATTTCCACAAAACTTCTCATTCTTAAGATAGGAGAGGGAGGGAGGAATGCAGATAAAAGTGCAGGTGGCTACTTGGAATCTGAGTCGCCGAGATAATGGATGCCTTTTCTGTTGTCACAGACACATTTTCTTGTGTGGTTCTTTTGTTGAACTTTAGTCGTTGACTACTAAGGTTATCATATTTCTGAAAGGTGGCATATTTTCTAAGTTAGTGTGAAGATTTAATTTAAAGTGTTTGTGGTTTTTTAATGTTTTACGTAGTGTCGTATAATAGTGTTGATATCATTCTTTAAAATTCGTTTAACTGTGTTTATGTGGTGTTTGTAATGGCAAAAATTCACCTAACAACCAAATACCCGTGCTTTTTGTGCAAGTGGGACAGCTGAGATCGAGAGCAACATTGGATCAAGAAGGAATGGCCAGAAAGAGTCAGATTAGAACCTGGAAATAAAAATGTGTTACATGAAACTGATTGCTCGGGAAAAATCCTTTTATCCCGCTTCACATAAAGCTGCGATTGATGAGCAATTTGTCAAGGCTTTGTCGAAAGAAGGAGAGTGGTTTAAATACATCTGTGCAAAATTTCCAGGTTTATCTACAGCAAAATTGAAAGAAGGTATTTTTATAAGTCCGGACATCAGAAATTTATGAAGGATAAACTGTTTGAAGAAAAAATGGCAACTGTTGAAAAAGAAGTGTGGAAAGCTTTGAAAGAGGTGGTGACCAAATTTTTAAGAAATCACGAGGACCCCAACTATGAAATGATTGTGGAAGGCATGCTACAGAAATTCAAGGATTTGGGATGCTCCATGAGCTTAAAAGTACACTTTCTCAACTCTTATTTAGACTACTTTCCTGAGAATCTGCTAACTGTCAGCGAAGAGCAAGGAGAGAGATTCCACCAAGACATCAAGGAGATGGAAAGAAGGTATCAGGGCAGGTGAAATGTCAACATGATGGCGGACTATGGATGTTGCACAGAGACAAACCTGGAAAAGAATTTCACAGAAAAAGTTCGGAAAGAAGCTTTGAAGGAAAAAGAGAAAGACACAACAATGAAATATAAAGTGTGTACTAAAGATTAATCTTTAATTACTTTAATTAAAAAATTTTTTTCAATACTTTCATTCCAAAAATGTTTATGGAAAATTTTAAATACTGTTATTTTACTTAATATAATGCGTTTTAAAGCTATTTTACTGTAATATTGAGATCCATTTTGTGAAAATTCCTTACATGATAGTGAAAAATGGAAGGAATATTTGAAATCAGTGGTCAAAAATAAATCTGAAACAGTTAATAGTTCCCAGACAACTTTTCATGACTTGAATTTTGAAGGCCTATGTTATCAGAGATCTCACCTTACATTCTAGGCCACCTACAAAATTGCTCATAGAGGGCGCACCACCTAGATAGGACTTTCGAGTCACCCACATGTTTGGCTTAGTATGGTGTTGTATTTGAGTTTGTGATACATTAGTTTTTTTTGTGACTGAGACGAAATATTGGAAGTATTAAAATCAGTTTTAATCCTTTCCGAGTGCTGTATATATATTCCATTAAGCCTCCAACATGATGTCCTCACAACGCACTTAAGCCTCAACACACGGTTAGAAATAAGACAAAAGGAGCATATTGGAGTTGTCAATAACAACAGCGAAGATAGCTCAGGCCTGGCATTCCATTTCTCCCACACTCATCACAACATTGAATGGGGATATAAGCTCCATGCTGCATATAGAAGATAACTTCATCTCCTACAACATCAAAGAGGCTACAATGGTAATCCACTCACAAGGCACTCTAAACAGAAATCAAGGAATGATTTTGTCTGACATTTGGAAGTCACTCATTAGATCTTTAAACACATCAGACTTTAATTTTTTTACTATCTGACATGCCTGCCAAACAATGACTGACCATGTTTCTGTTGTATTTGTATTCTTGTGTAATAGTTCTAGGCATTTGGTGTTTTTTAGTGATGTATTGATTTATATTTAACACTTGTTGTATGTTTGTGTGTTCATCTCAACCCAGATGAAGCCGTTAGCTTAAGTGGCGAAACTGATATGTTTATTAAATCATTACGACCCTTAAACCCAGTGTTAAGTATATTTTATTACATAAGATCTGATAATGTCGGAGTCTTGACAGATAACAGATTGATTTGGAGGAAAATTGTTGATAGGAAGTTAGTAATGATGTAAGTTCTTCATGTAGTACTATCATAATAGCCTGTACACCCCCTTGAGGGTACATGTCAGGAATTTGATGATGATGTTGAATTCATTGCAGCAAAACAAAATCCTTCCATTTTCTTCAATTATACCCATATCTTGAGACAAGTTGAGATTTCTTTTCTTGGTATAATATAAACTATGCTTTTTGGTATAAATGTGTTGCATGAACAGCTATCAACTCTAGGAAATTATAAGTCTAATCATTGAATACTGTTCCTGTATTTATTGATGGTGCCTCTGAAAGCTCCCTAAAAATCATTACTTCTGTACATCAGTTAGGATGATTAATGAACTGTCTATTCTCTCTTACACAGATGTGCAGTTTCTGTTACAAGAAATGCCTATGAAAAATTTCATGCAGCTTTTTATAGGTATTTTCAGTCTATGGATGAGACACAGGTAGTCAAGGACTCTCTGAGGCGATATTGGCATTCAAAAGAATGCTATAAAAAGGTAAGTGACTGAGATAGGCGATGTGAAACTGAATATCAAAATATCCTTGATGTTCAGAATAATTATTTTGAGAGACTTGTAAAAAATATTCAATAGGAATGCAATCAGGAGTATGTATCAGTACTTGAAGTAAAAAGAGCCATCAGAAACCTAAAATGTGGAAAGGCAGCTGGAGTAGATGATATTCAACCAAAAATGCTCAAAAGGAAGGTAGAAAAATTGTACATTGGCTGCACTGCATAATTCAGAAAGCCTGGTCATAGTCGAATTCCTGATGATTGGAGTAGAGCTGTCATAATACCATCTATAAAATGGAAAATAAAACTGAATGTGAAAATTACAGATGAATTTCTCCTAAGTGTTCCAGGTAAGATTTATCCATGCATACTTGAAGAAATTTCTTAAAAAAAAATTGTGGAAGGGAAACAGATAAGAACAAGCTGGGTTCAGTTCAAACAGGTTGTTAGGATCAGATTTTCACTTTAAGACAGATAGCCGAGAAATTTTGGGAATATAACAATAATCTGTATTTAATATTTAGAGATCTGAGAAAGGCATATGACAGACTTTCAAGAGAATAACTGTTCAAAACATTACAATTATATGGTATAAACAGGACATTGTATTGAGCAACTTGCAAGTTATAACTGAGTGGTTAGAATTGACAGAGGTAGTGGAAGGTGGTATGATTATTATTCATTCATCTGTTATCATCTTCTGTATGATTCATATTATGAAGGAAAGTGGCATTAAACCTAATATCAAAATTGGAGATATTGATCTCAGCTCTTCATGCAGATGATGTTAAATAAATCTAATACAAGCTTATAGAATTCCTTAAATAAATCAGACTGCTGTAAAAATAAAAAATAAATATTTGCATGAAAATGAGTAATATAAAGACCAAAAACTATGAAAATAGGCAGGAATGCAGAAAACTAACTGCATTCTGAATGACAGATGTATAGAACAAAACATTTCAGCTATTTAAGCACAATTTTTTAGTGAAGATGGTATATTAATAGACAATACAGTTAGCAAAACTGATAAGGTCAGAGTGAACTGAATTAAAAATTTATATGGAATAAGATAAATTAGCCAGATCACTAAACTAGCAGTATACACAACAGTGTTCAAGCCAATTTTAACTTATCTATCTGAAAGCTGGGTTAGAAGTAAAATGCTCTATTGAAGACTGAAGACCACAAATAAGATAGTTCTTAGAAAAATTAGGGGAGTAAACAGCATCAGTTTCTTGCAGTGGAATAATGTTTTTGACAATTGATGATATGATCTATCAGCAGGCAGTCTTCTTTGTCACTATCAGCTGATCTCCTTTATGGAGAATTTTGAAAAAGGTTTTCTAACTCAAACCTCTTGGGAACCACCCATTTGGTGGAGATCAGTGATGTCACCATTATCTAGAAGCATGACCTCCCAAGTTTACAGATATTTCTTCATTCTCTTAATTTGTTTAAACTTAAAATTAATTTTACATTAGAACTAGAAAAGGTTGATAAATTCCTATGCTTTGATCTCCTCATAAAGAAATCTGGCAATGGTCAGCCTGAAGGTATATTGTAAGCCTGACGAATACCATCAGGTATTCCTGATATAAGGACAGCATATGCCCAACATCAGGAGATGTTGAGCATAAAAGAAAGATCTGGTCTGGCCCACCATACTTCAACTACTAATCATTCAGTAGACTGGAATATTTCCATCCTGTTGTATTTAAAAGAAAAATTGTACTCCAGACTTTTAAAATAATCCATTACATTTATCCATTAACATGGATCTCTCAACAGAAACCAAAGACTTATATTAAGTGATATATGGAAATCTAATTAAATATTTTAGCATCTGAAGATTTTAATTTTGCAGAGTCATCTTCTCTAGTCTTTGCTTAGCTGATGACAGCTAACACATGCCACATGACTTTGCATTCTTGTTTAGATGAATTTATTTATTCTCTTTTGTAATGATTTTTTTCAGAATTTGGACAACTCCATTATTTTTTTTTTATATTATTTTTTGTGCTAACTATAAACTCTGAAGAAGCAATCAGTTTTTTGGGTTGATTGAATCTAATTTGTGTATAGTTTCATATTAACAACTAATAAATCCTTAATGCTTAATGATTTTTTCAGAATTTGGATAACTCCGTTATTTTTTTTTTAATATTATTTTTTGTGCTAACTATAAACTCTGAAGAAGCCATCAGTTTTTTGGGGTGATTGAATCTAGTTTGTGTATAGTTTCATATTAACAACTAATTAAATCCTTCTTAATGCCATTGTATGCAAAATTATTTGCATACAATGGCAGAATCATATTAAATATGAAGATATTCAGAAGGAACTTGACATTGAGCATTCAGGAATGTGTGAGCAGAGCTAATCTCAGGTAGTGTGATCACTTAAACAGAATGGGAAAGGAATTATTAGTAAAGCAGATCTTTAATGCCAACATGGCAGAACAAGGCCCTGAAAAATACCAAGATTATATGTGTTTTAATGCAGTTAGAAGTACCCTAGAGGACTGAAATAAGTTTTGACAATATGCCTTCTAAACTATGTGCATGTGTGCTTGTTCACCAAACAAAAAGAGAGTACACACACACACACACACACCTAATAACTGCACTCACAAAATTTTTGCTTTCAGGAATTATTATTTAATATTTAATAATTAAGCAGCACTTGATGAAACTTGTGGGGTACAAGGATGCAGGATCTGGTAATAGTATGTCCATAACGAGTTGACCATTATGCTTTCAATTAATAAAAGTTGTCATTAGTTTTGACATTGGAGATGACACATTATTATTATTATTA
This sequence comes from Typopeltis vanoorti, assembly GCF_054136105.1. Taxonomy (NCBI): domain Eukaryota; kingdom Metazoa; phylum Arthropoda; class Arachnida; order Uropygi; family Thelyphonidae; genus Typopeltis; species Typopeltis vanoorti. The sequence goes on along the minus strand of NC_143549.1, from coordinate 62,851,811 downwards.
CATGATACTTCAAGGACTTATTGAGGAAGGGTACTCTGCTCTACAACTCTCTCCACCATTTAATTCACTAATCACACAGAACCACTGCTGTCATCATCTATACGCTATGCCATCTACTTCCCACGACCACCACTAATATTTTTTATCTGTAAATTGCATATGTTCTCAAAGCTGATTTGTCTGTATGTGGGATGAAAAACCCAACTTTCCAGGAGGGGGGAAAAACCTCCTACTGCCTTCTTATGAGATTGGCTAATTCACCTTCATTTGAAAAAGCTGATATAAAGATTCCTCTCATCACAACGAGAATTGAACTTGTGCCTTTTCCAGCTGAGGGGGTACAGTGCACTATTGTTCTAATTGCTATGGAGGGACTTTGTAAGAGCTTTGATTAAGAAGGAGCATATGTGGAACTACAGGTCAGGTAATTATAATAATCTGAGAAGGCAGTTTGAGACAGTGCCTACCATGAGAAACTGTGGTCGAGTAATCAGCAATGTACGAGGGTGGTCTGAAAAGTTCTTGGCGTAACAATGAAAAAATGAATTTATAATTTCAAAATTATTTTTATTTTTCAACATAATCTCCCTTAAGACTAATCCTAGTGCTGTGTGCTTCGCAACCATATGCCTGGGGAAGGAATGTCCTAGGTTTGATTCCCGTTGGTGACATGAAGAGCTGTAGGATCTTCCTCAGCCATAGCCAAGTTAGCCGATCTTGGGTGTGGACAGTAGGGTTTTTTCTCCAGTTTATCCTGGAGTTTTTCATCCCACAAAGCAGGCAAACCGGCCTTGAGAACTCAACATTACGAACATAGGATACACCGGGGCATAGGGCTGACCACCTTATCCTGTGAATGGTTTGAGGTTTGATGATTAATTAACCCTCTACACCGCAAGGTTAAAAGAGGAAAAAGAAAGATGAGATGAGATAATATTTACTATTTTAGAATTTCAATAAATTTTGAATATACTATAAAAATGAATTATAATAAATCATACTTGTTACATATTTTCTTTAGTAATTTGTCCACTCTAATATTACTCTAAACCCATTCTAACTTAATTCATTCATAATTTGTTACTTTTAACCTAGCCATGTGGGCATACTGATGTTGACTGACATCAGCAAATGACAGACATGTTTGTGCAGAATGTCTACTGTCTGGACAGCATAGTCACTCGAACTCATGCAAATGCTGATGGATTTTTGTAGCTCTGCTAATTTAAGTGAATTAATTTAGTACTTACAGGTTAAAGCTAGAAGGAAAAAAAGGTCAACATTAATATGAGAAATATTACTTGTGTGTGTGTGCGCACGCACACACACACACACACGTTGAGTCCGAGTTAGGAAACATTATGCACAAAATGTGTTTCATATGCTCATGGAAACATTGGATTCAATAATATTGGAATCCTGGCATATCAGATTAATTCCGAAGAAAATTGTTGATAGTAATGTGGTAATAATATAATTTTTTTCTTGTAGCACCATCATAGTATCCTGTACAACCCTTTAATCTCCATATCAAGAATTTGATGATGATATGGATGATGATGTTTCTGTTGTACTTGAATTCTTGTGTAATGGTTCTTACACACTTGGTGTTTTTTCGTGATGTATTGATTCATATTTAACACTTATTGTATGTTTATCTCAACCCAGATGAAGCCATTAGCTTAAGTGGTGAATATAATGAACTCTATAGAAAAGTAAATTGAAAAAAGAATCAAATGTAAAAAAATAATTTTGAAGAAAATTCAATCATTTTGGACATCTGCAGAAGGGATGACAACATAAGAATTGACGTTGTCACTTCCTCTGTTCATTCATCTCTAAATCTCTTCCATACACGTTTATCAGCTATTCAGTGCCTTCTACATTTCAACTCCAAACTTGCAGATCCAGATTTTTTGTTTTTTAATTGCCAATACTACTGACCTTTGACCTACATAAGAGGTAAACAAACCCGAAAAACATAAGCAATTTACTAACATATGAGGGGAGTGGGGGGGGGTCTGGAAAGTTCTGATAAACACCTAGGAAAAAAATGATATTAAAGCAACTGTTATAACCACAAGAAAGAACATATGAGGATATAAGAACATAAGTTACCTTCATAACTCTGCTACTAGTATGTTCTTTCTTGTGGTTACATCAGTTGTTTTAATATCATTTTTTTGTAGCTGAAAAAACTGTAAACCTATTAAACGGTCAAGTATAATGGTTTAAACTTAGATTTAATAGAATGAATACAGCATAGGGAATCAATTAAACCCAATTTAATCGATCCTATATTTCATCTCTGTCACAGAGACATCATCAAGATGCAATCTTAATATTGTAAAAGCATATACAAAAGCACTCAAAACAAGAAGGGGAAAAAAGTTAGACTAAAGTCTTAAGAGGGGAGGGGGCTTCTGTTATAGGTGCTGTTGGTCAGCTAAGAATTAAGTAGAAATAGGGGATATTAAAGATCCAACTTTATTTCAAAGTTGAATATATATAGAAACTTAGTTTCAAAAATTTGATCAGAGAGCCTATGAGAATACGATCCTTGACAACAGAGTTGCCTTAGCTTCACTACTTAAGATAAAAGCACTGCCCAGGTGTCCATACATTTTCCTTTTATTACTGTTCAGATTTCACTGATCTGACAGCTGTTTCGAGAGTCTCTCTCTCTTTAGAGACCAGGCAACCTTAAGAGAGCAAAAACTTTCAATCAATACCAATGCAATCCAATGTCAGAGTTATATTTTTCAAAAATGAACTCTCAGTTAGTGTATAATAGTAATTATCAAAGAAAGAGCTACATGGCCTCATTTTGGTGATGTAAAATAAATAGTGAAACCTTTATCAAAAGCACTAATAAAAGGCAAATATATAGCCACCTGGACAGGGCTCATGAGAATATGATACTTGACATCAGAGTTGTCCTAGCTTGCACTTCATTTAAGAAGTGCAGTTTCCATTTGATTCTGTGATTTTTTAACGATACTTGCGACATAATGGTTAGAAATATATACACGTTAGTACAAGAATAGTGTTTCATTTGCCAAATATTTCGGTCTGAATATTACAGACCATCTTCAGTGGCTACATAGGAATAGTTTCAAAAAACAAAGTGGAATGCGAACAATTGATCATTCATACATAGAAACGCGGCGCGTGATGTCATATCGCTAAGTATTGGGAGAGTAAACATTTTTTAAAAAACAAAATTAAAGATATTAATTCAGAAATTCATATAATGATCTTGAATAACATTATACTGATTTAAAAAAAAAAATATGTGTTATCCTGATTAAACTTTCCCAAATTTTTGATATAGATATACAGTCCTTACGATTCAAGTTAGGACATTGAAGTAAGGCCTCTACACTTTCTTTAAATAAACGTTCAAATTTGTAGCGACATCTGTGTAGGAGGAGAGTCTTGGACCAAAGGGTGTTGTGGTTTGTTTCTAATCCATGCTGAGCTAATCCAGATTTCTCAGGTTCGTTGTGTTGAATTGATGACTGATGCTCTTGAATTCTTTTATCTGTGGAACGTCCAGTTTGTCCAAAGTAAGAAAGATTACAATTACAAGGAACTTGATACACATCAGGTAGAGACAAGGTTGAGTTTATCTTTAGATGAAGGAAAATGGGTGGACAATTTGTTAATAGGTGTATAAGTGGCTGTTAGATTATATTTCTTTAGAATTCTCGAAATTGGTTCTGAAATCCCGAAAATGTAAGGAATTGGAACTTAACGTATTGAATCTTGGTTGTTCTGTGTTGGTTTGTAAGAATCGAAAAGATGTTGTGTACTCTTTTCGGAGAAGCCATGTGATGTTTGATAGTCGAAAGTTCCTTCTGTAATAAATGAGAAGTTGAACAGTTAGTTTTGGCTCGTCAGATTAAACATTTTGTGACTCCTGTTTTTTGACAAGGGTGATGAGCAGATTCTTTGAGAATATAGTGACCTGTGAAAGTTAATTTTCTGTAAACTTGTAATTGTTATAATAATACCAGAAGGTGAACGGATGAGAAGGATGTCTAAAAAGGATAACTTGTTGTCTTTTTCAATTTCCATGGTAAACTTTATATGAGGATGTAAGGAATTGATACTGCTTAAAAAGGAAGGTAAGGAATCTCTGTCGTGAGGCCATATAGCAAAGATCTCATCTATATATCTAACCCAAAAGGATGGTTGAGGGAATATAGATGAGAACAGGACTTCTTCTAGATGTTCTAAATAAAAGTTTGCAAGAGCAGGAGAAAGTGGACTTCCCATGGCTGTTCCTTCCACTTGGTTGTAAAATTTATTTTGACATAAATATCCAGAGTGCATTACGAAATCAAATAGTTTTATAATATCTTGTGGGAAGATGTCAGCTAGTAATTCCAAAGTCTCTTTGAGAGGTATATTTGTATATAAAGGATTCTAAAAGGCAACCATAAGATCTGTAGGTAGGTTGTAAAGAGAAGTTTTTTAATTTATTTAAGAAATCAGAAGAGTTTTTCAAAAAAGAGCATGAGTTGCCAATGTGTGACTTCAATAATTTAGGTAGATATTTGGCTATGCGATAGGTACGAGAATCAATACAATCCACTGTAGGGCGAAGAGGAATATCTGTCTTAGGTATTTTTGGTAGACCATAAAACCTGGGAGACTTTGCAAAATGAGTTGGCAAAATATTTCGAAATATTTGGCAAATTAAACATTATTCTTGTGCTAACGTGTACATATTTCTAATTTGATTCTGTGCAAAGTATCCAAGGCATGCCAGCTCTACCCTGACCATAATTATGATAACTGATGAGTTTTGTGTGTTCTTCTAGGCAGATTTCCTAGTTAAACCATAAGCTAATTTGCAAGACTGAGGAACCTTGTAAACACCTGGAACAAAGATTGGAGGGAGTGGATCCTTAAGAGAGTGCATAAGGCAGCATTTCAGATGAGGTTTGATTGCATGAAGCATATTTTATTTACCAATAGTCCCCTTTCTGACACTTTAACTTTACTGGAACCCCCCCGATATCATTGATCTTTTCAATTTTTGCCATCCATGTTGGCTACTTCTCTAAAACAGAGGAAAGCCATGGGTTAACTCCTTGCTCCTCTAGCCAATTTCTGCATGGAATAAGGAAGTCGTTTTACCTCTTTATAAGGCTTTCATAAGACCACATGTAGATTATTGTGTTCAGATTTGTTCTCCTGGATTCCAAGGAAATAAAGAAGCTGTGGAAAGGGAGCAAAGAAGAGTTGCAGAGATTATATATCCAGGTTATGGGATTTAGATTATTAGGACAGATTGCAAGTATGTGGATTACAGACTCTGGCTAAATATGATAGAAGTCTATAAACTTTTGAATGGGTGGTATAGGATATTGTCTGCAAGTTTTCTTTATATGGTGGGGGAGAGAACACAGGGGGGGATATCCATGGAAGTTAAGTTTGTTCACAGTCAAGAAAGGGGTAAGAGCTAACTTTTTCTCTCTCAGAGCAGTGAGTGAATGGAATATGTGGTCTTATCAAAGTTATAAAGAGACAAAACGACTTCCTTATTATTATTATTATTATTATTATTATTATTATTATTATACACCTCCAGGGAGTCCAAAGACTCATCGAGGGAGAGTGTGCCAACAGCATCGAACGATTGGTCCCCTTCTAACTACTAACGACGCTCAAACTTACTTAACTGAGCCATTAGTAGCAGAGGCTCTACCAATCGACCAACCTTTGCCGGCAAAGGTTGGTCGATTGGTTATTCTATGCAGAAACTAGCTAGAGGAGGAAGGAGTTAATCCATAGCTTTCCTCTGTTTATATATTGTATCCTTCCAAGAGAAGTAGCCACTCACTTAGTGAGTGTATCTAGCGTGAATGAATTTAAGAGAAGGTTTTGGGTGATTTATAGCCTCCCTTGATGAGTCCTTGACTCCCTGGAGGTCTTAGATATTAATAATAATAATAATATCTTGAAAAACATGCCCTTGATGCTGCCATTCTCAAACTTTTTATCTGACTAAGCTAAGTCTAGCAACAGTGTCCATAGAGGATGCCCCTCATAGGACTTGGTGCTTTTAGTCTTTTTTTCCACTTATTGTTTTTGAGTGCTTTTGTGGTGCTTTTACAATTTTAAGGTTGTATCTTAGTCTCCGTCACAAAGATATCATCAGGGATGTCTCTTGGACAGAAACAAAATATAGGATCCATTAAACTTGAATTTAATTGTCTCTTTGTGCTATATTCTTTCCATTAAATACGATAATGACTATAAGCCTATTGTATCTTATTATTGTCGATGGTGAATACTTGGAAAACTTTGCTTTTTAGATCAAATATATTTTTTCCAGTCTCTTTTGGTATCTATCACATCTGGTTATTTCACACCAGCTAATGAAAGTCATCTACCACTTAAAATGACCAGAAAAAATAAATTAAAAATCGGTACTTTCTACGTTAAAGTTTCTATGGCTATTTAGAAAATCCAAAATGTTTAAGATAAGATAATGTACAAGAATAAGGAACCTTGTAAACAGATGGGAGAAAGTAGATAAGGCAGCAGCTTCTGACTATGCTATGTGGGGCATCCTCATCTGTTTAATGTTTCCCTATTTGGCCCATGACCTGGATATGCTCAACATTTTCTTAATAAATCTAAACAATGAACACCCCCAGGATCCAGTTTACCTTAGAAAACAAGTGTCTCTCATTCCTAGACTTGATGATATTCTTAATGCTTTCTTAGCCAATGGCTACAATCTCCCAAAAATATTAAAACACTATAATTTCATTCCCCCCTTCCCATTCAGAGCATAGAGATTACTCAAAATCCATTCATCTGGGGCACATCCAAAAAATTAACAAATCCTAAGGAAATACAACCTTACAAACACTTACAGATCACATAAAAAAATTAGCATCCCTTATCTGCTCCACCAAAAACCAGCCATATTCCCTAGATCTACCAGGTCCCTTGCTGTTAGAAACTGTCCTATTATGGTTAAACAAGCAGGACATCCAATATCAGAATTTATGAACATAATGACTACATCCAGTTCCACCATTACAGACACTCAGAACTTGCTGACCATGCTTATGACTCACCACACAACAGAATACACTGGAAGAAGGCTGCACTATTGCACTGCAGCAAATACAAATATTCAAGGCTATTCCTCAAATCTGCTTCAATTCCTGAGAAATTTTACAAACCCCCAGCAAATTTGGCTGCATGAGGCTGCCCCATTGGGAAGCACTCATACTCAGATCTTTATCCTAACAGCCAAGACCACTCAATCTAGTCCAGTTAGGGGGCACCATTTAGGACTCGAAGCCCAACTTTGGTTGCCTTTCTTCATCCTCATTTGCCCAGTGTTAGTGCCTGCATGCACATATCATTGTTTTTGTGATTGCTGATGATGGCATGGCAATATAATGTTGCCAAAATAAAATATAGGAAAGTATTAATTAAAGTTACTGTAATTAATATTTTAGTATACATCATTATTTCCTATAATAAATTTAGTTTAATCCTTTATCCAAGTGTGAGCAAATAAAGTTTGTGCCTGAAAGTATCTTCAGGACTGGGGTAAGGTGGTACAACACTGAGGAACTTGTTGCAAAGGTGGAGCAAGCTAACATCACTCCTATCTCAGTATCTCCCATAATGCAAAACACATCTCCTTGTGGATATGTATAATTTTATGCATTAAGGGAAGGGCCACTGCCCAGACTAGTTTTGACCTTCATTGAGGTCTCTTCAGTGGGAGCCAGGCCCAAGTGGAGGTACCAGGCAGAAGCATTAGCAAGGTCATCTCTACTATAGGAGTTGCCAAACGGTGCCACGTTTTTATTAAATTACTCTGGATTTAGAGGATTTTTCATCATTATTTCCTGAAAAATAATAGTTATGAGTGACCATCATATAAACCTATTTATCAGGATATCTGAAGTGTTTGTTTTCATTTGTGATCATTTCTGATACCAGATAATCTGTTGTGCAATATATAACAATATGTTCTAGTTATTTATTATTATTTTGAGTTTCATAGTTTCTAGTATCCTTAAGAATTTGTTGTTTTTAATATAAATGATAACATTGTGCTAAATGCCTTTTCCATTTATAAATATTTCTTAATTTTAGCTGGTTCTGTCTTCCAAGTCTATAATTTAGAGACGAGAAAATGTTTATACAAATATAAAATGATGAGCCCTGTTCACTACTGGACATGGGTTAATTCTTCAGCTATAGTCATTGTCACTGATAGGATTGTTTATTATTGGGATTTAAAAGAAGGTAAGAAAACTCTTTACCACTCAGAGCTTATTCATTTGCTTATAACTTTATATATATAGATAGAAAATATGTATACATTTATAAAATTATGAGTCCTATTCACTACTAGACATGAGTTAGTTTTTTGTTGATAATCATTATTGCTTATATCAGTGGTGGTGCTGTGACATGTGGCTGGTGTAGGGTTTAGCTGTATAAAGTTATTTATGCATTTTAGTGAAATATTGTTGTTGAGGAGTATTTCTTTTAAAATTATGATGTTTAGGTTGAGCACATTGCATATAGGTTTGTGTAAATTGTCTATTGGTTTTTAGTGAGTATACTTTATGAAACTGTAGTGGTAGAGAATGTGCGAGCAACTAAGCCTAATTTGAGTAGAAGCTTATTATAGTACTTCGTTGTATGCAACTGCTTAAGAATTTCTATTGCTAGTACTATGCTGCTCAATTTAGTCAAGGAATCCTAATATAAGGGGAGGGTTAGCGAGTGGCCAACCAACCCTCCTGTAAAAACCTTATTAGTTACGAAACAAGCACCACAGAAGCCTTGGAATTTCAGACGCCTTTGCGACTATGATTATTAATCGTTTTGGGACCTAATATATGTAGTTTGGTGAAAGAAGGAGCTCTTTTTAATGTGACGAATGTCTTACAACAGTATAAAATTGGACTTTGTGCTGTACAAGAAGCACGTTGGCTGGGACAAGGCTTGGCCTGCAATCAGGGGTACATCTATACTATAGTGGTGACGACAGAGGACGAAGAGTCCTCGGAACTGCATTTTTAGTTAGTGATAACTTTTTGTCTAATATTTTAAATTTTAAACCTGTGAACAATCGGCTGTGTACTATTACAGTTAAGGGACGTTTTCAAAATGTGTCTAGTGAACTGTTATGCACCTACTGAAGAGAGCTTGGAGGAAGCTAAAGATTGTTTCTAAGAAGTGCTTGAGCATACTTGTAATAATCTACCGTCCTATGACGTCAAGCTAGTGGTGGGGAGATTTCAACGCAAAACTGGGGAGAGAGCGTGTGTGGTGCCCTTTCGTAGGCAGTGAGAGCCTATGTGAGGAGTGCAATGATAACGGGATCTGACTTGCGAGTTTTGCTGCCTCTACAGGATGCTTTGTAAAGAGCACTATGTTTGTGCATAAAGACGTCCACAAACAGACCTGGAGATCGCCGGACGGTAGAACAGCTAACCAAATAGACCATGTACTAGTGTATCGACGTCACCACAGCTCCATCTCAGATGTGAGAAGTTTCAGAGGAGCAGATGGAGATAGCGACCACTATCTGGTAGCCTACAATTTCAGGCATAGAATTGCAGTTCGGAAGCCCACGTGTCCTACCATACGATCGGCATGGGACCTGGACAAGTTGAAAACAGCAGAAGGCAAGTGGGCTTTCCAGTTAGAGTTGCAGAATCGTTTTGGGGAGTTACAGGAGGAAGAGACTGATCTGGATGGGATGTGGGACACCATCAAATATATGGTCGCGTTAGCTGCTTCGAGAACTGTGGGAAAGAGAAAGAGGAGGAGAAAAGCATGGTTTAATAGACAGTGTGAAGAAGCTGTAGCGAAACGAAGGGAAGCTATTGAACTACCTAGCAGATAGTAGGAAGAAAGCTGCATGTGAGAAGAGTGGTGAATACATGTTTATGCAGGGAAAAGCGGAAGTATCTTAGTGAGAAAGTGGCTAGTATAGAGAGAAATAGGGTGACGAATAATGGATGGGAGATGTACCGGATGATCAAAGCCATGCGAGGTGCCCAGACACAAGCGGCAACCATAGGAGATGAGAGTGGAAATCTATTAACAAACTCAAAAGATGCTCTCGCTTGGTGGCGTAGATATTTTGCAAACTTGCTGAATGTCAATGCTGGAACGTCAATATTGGAGGATTATACTCCTTATCAAACTGCTGAACCATTTATTGAAGAGCCGACATTTAGTGAGATTACTCGTACTAGCCGCATGCTGAAAAATAATAAGGCTCCAGGAGTGGACTGCATACTGGCGGAGCTCCTGAAGAATGGCGGGGACGTCCTGCTGGAGCAGCTGCACTAGCTCATCTTGATGATCTGGCGAGAAGAACGGCTGCCGGACGAGTGGAAGGAGTCGCTGATCACCCTAGTACATAAGAAAGGAGATAAGACTCAATGCGGCAACTATAGAGGCATCTCACTGCTGTCGACTGGCTATAAGGTGCTGTCTAACATCATGCTAATGCGCCTCACACCATATGCAGAAGAGTGGTGCTTTGGTGACTACCAGACGGGCTTCAGGAGGAACTGCTCTACAATAGACCAACTCTTAACGCTATGCCAAGTTTTTGAAAAGTGCTGGGAATATAACCAGGAAGTTCATAATATTTTCATAGACTTTTCTAAAGCCTATGACTCAATGATACGTCCAAAAATATGGCAGGTGTTAGAAGAGCTGGGAATTCCTAAAACTCCGAAAAGTGGCACAGGTGTGCGTAGCTGGTTCGAGAGCAAGAGTGAAAGCAGAAGGTGACCTTTCGGATCCGTTGCAAGTACAGACCGGTGTGAAGCAGGGTGATGGGCTTTCTCCGATTCTCTTCAATCTAGTGTTGGAAAAAAGTAATTAGAAACAAACAGCAAGTGGCAGGTATAGTCAACATGGGGGTGCAAGTTAGGATTCTTGGCTACACTGATGACCTGAACGTTATGACGCATCAATGGGATGACACGGTGGAATTGGTTACTGCTACTGAAGAAGCTGCAGAAGAAGTTGGCCTGAAAATAAATGCCGAGAAGACAAAATACCTTTTTATGAGTCGCCATGCTGCTCAAGATCCAGAAGGAGCTGCACAGTTTGAGAGGGTGAAGGTATTTAGGTACTTGGGTTCTTTCATGACTGAAGACAACAAAATTGAGGCTGATGTCCAGATTCGGGTAAATGCTGCGAATGTGGCCTATTATCAGGTGCGTCCCCTTTTCGCCTCGCACTTGCTGTCTTGGACTACAAAGGTGGGACTATACAAGATTTTGATCAGGCCTGTTCTCCTGTACAGTGCTGAAGCATGGACTCTCACGACGAGACAAGCCGATCACCTGAGAGTATTCAAGAACAAGATGCTACGACGTATCTATGGAGGGGTCATGACAGACGGAGTCTGGAGGAGGCGGTCCAATGCTGCCATGCACGCTTTATACAAATCGGCAGATGTCTTGATGGCGCTGTGAGCCTGGCGTCTTCAGTGGCTGGGGCATCTGTACCGTATGGGCCCCCAAAAGGACTGTGAGACAAGCGTAGGAGGCCCAACCCTGATCAGGGAGACCGAGAAAGAGATGGGCGGATCAGGAGAAGGAAGACCTGCAGGCTGTTGGGCTGGAGACCAGAACGTGGCGGACAGTCACAGAGTGCCCAGTGGCGACATGTGGTGCTTGAGGTCAAAAGTCTCCCCCCCGGGCTGATAGTGCCTGGCTAATGTAAAGTGTATGCTTATATTGGGATTTAAAACAATGTAAGAAAATTTCTTTACTACTCAATGGATAAGTTTATCTATATGGTTTCCTTTTATTTATTTTGTCATAACAATGTTCTTATGAGTAGTCTTTGTAACTCTAAAAATTAAACATGATGTGCCTTAGCATATTAAAAGAAATGTTTTGCACATAAAAAGAAAATTATAGGATTAATAACTGGAATGTTTTCACAACTGAGTGATTTTGCCACATGTTTGAAGGCCTTTATCAAGCACAAATTAGAAGTGACAGGATTTGGGTTTTTTATCTCCTGTGTAACAGAAAATGAGCTGATGATTGTAGGCATTTGAAAGAAGTTGAAATTTATCGAATTCCTCAAACCTTGATATTTTGAAAGTGGTATTACTGTGTAGAATCCATTACCTAAAGGCAACTCTTCAAAAAACAAGATGATGAAGGAACAAAACAAGATTATATTTCAAAGCTGCTCCCAATTCGCTTGTGCATATTATTTTCAGAACATTCCTCATGTATTCCAAAGAAAGTTTGTACATATTTAAAAAAATGTAGTTTTTGATTTCATATTCAAAGAACTTTCCATGTTACCTCCCTGCTGTTTTAATGAGGGAACCAGACCAGGACAACCATTGAAAAGTTACTCAAACAACTTCAGGCTCAACAGAATTGAATAAATACCATAAACATAAATAATCATCATTGGAAAAAGAGATGGAGGAATTACAGAAATACCATGTTGAAATTTTTGGTACTAGTGAAACTAAAAAAATAGTAAGATCTTTCAACATAATAAGGTATAGGATAATTTATTCAAGCAATAGAGATCAGGGAAAGGAGGAAGTATAGTTTTCTACTTTCCCTATATTTGGTACATTATTCAACACTGGACATGAAGGTGAACTCCTTGAATGGGAGTTTATCTTTATATGTCCTTAAATGGAAGTTAGTTTGAAGGAGACTGATCTGAGAAATTTCAGAGCAGGAAATTGAAACAGTGCAATTTGTTTGTGCTTATGATCTCCCAGAAGCATCTGAGGAAGAAAAGGATCATTAGAGAGGGAAACTGTTGTAAAACAAAGGCTGATTTGTGTTGCACACCTAAACAGCAGAGTAGGAAATGACTCCCAGGCATATTGAAATATTTTGGAAAGATTTGGAGAAAAAGGCAGAGTTAATAATAATGTGAAGAATTTATTAGACTTCTGTTCAGGACACGAATTAGTCATTAAGAGTACCAAGTTCACATGCATTAATTCACATGGTCATCATTGTATGTTATGCTTTCACGCAGGCCTACACATTTTACCGAGTAAGCTAAGCTTCCATAACTGATAATCCTGCGGAATAGGTTGGTTGCTCCTCATTCCTGGTAGTATCCCATGTTTGTCAAAGCGTGTGTTCACGGGATCAATTTGCCTGCTTTGTGGGAGGAAAACCCCAGGATAAACTGGGGAAAAAAACCTGCTGTCCATGCCCAAGACTGGCTAACTTGGCTATGGCTGAGGAAGATTCTCACGTCGTCGACAGGAATAGAACTAGGACACTCCTTCCCCAAGCATATGGTTGCGAAGCGCATAGCCACTAGGCTAACCGCGTGGACATTCACATGATATATACCAAACAAGGAAGTCTTTAAGTTATTGTTCATAGTGATATCCTGATTGGTCCAAAACAGGAACATAGAAGGATTTTGAAATAGGAATTGGTCTACCTAATGATCAGTATGATTAAAATGAAGGTTATTTTTCTTTTCGATGAGATAATGTTTCTGAATGAATTGTAGTTGAACTTAAACTGTGAATTGTAGTCTCAAATACACAAATATTATAATGAAGAATGGGAAAGTTAATAAAAACAAAAACAAGGAGTTTCATTTGCGACATCTGAAGAAAACATTTTGACTTAAGTCTGAAAAACATCTAGTAAAGTTGATAAAGTACTCTGTTTGGTCAGGAAAGTTAAAGAAACAGTTCACAAAGAGAAGAAATGAAATGTCAGTGGCAAAATGTTTGAGAAATTTCTAAAAAAAGTTTAGAAAGGGAGATAAATATGTGAATTATAGAGGAATTTCCCTGCTGGAGAAAATCATCACAAAGGCTATAAGGGATGCAGATGACCAATCAGGACTTCTGACTCACTGCCCAATCCTAACTTTGATATGTGTACCCTGTTAATATGTATACACTTAGATGCTGAACAGTAAGGATGGAATAATGGGCTGGAGACTTTGTTAACCAAATGATATTCTATGTTGATTTAAAGCATATAAACATTTGATGTACAACCTGAACAAATGCCATGTTGGCTAGGGCATCACCTGTTCAAACAAGGTCTCAGTGCTTTTCATCAGGGACCTGCAGAAAACAATGAAACATCAGCTATGCTCACATTCAAAGTGAAGATGAGCACTGTCAATTGAAAATCTTAAAAGTATTATAGAAATACCATGTTTACATAACCGATGTTACTGAAACTAAAATAAGTGAAATATCTCTAAATAATTATTGAAATTAATCATATTAGTCATGCCATCTGGGTGCAAAAAGGTAAGGGGAAAGAATTAATTGTCTTAGTTGGCACTAATGATCTGAGAGGCAGGAAATTATACGAAACAAAAATGAAGTGTGAGAAGGTGAAGATTGTATCTCTTGCCATGCTATGATAGAGGTGAACTGAGGAGGATGGTGTTAGCCAATGAATCAATACATAGATTGTGGATCTGTGGTCTGGCTGAAAGAAGGATTTTTGTAATGCTGACAGACTGCATCTAAAAGATTTCTGTGTTAGGTGTCTAGAAAAGGCTTTGTTCACTGAGCATGCCAAAGCAGAAATTCAGGAAAACTTAAAACACTTAGGGTGGAAGCAGTTTGTGTGTGTGTGCATGCGTGCTCTCACGCACCCAAGCAGTGAGTAAGTGTAAGAATGACCAAGTGCATATTCTAGTCTCAAAAGCAAAATATTGAATAGGATAGTCAATTCAGGAAGTAAGGGTGACTGGGGATCCTAAAGGGATGCTGCAGTTTCTATACACTAATGCCAGAAGTATCAGGAACAAAAGGAAGGAGTTTTTGGCATTCGTTAGTGCATCCTCACAAAAAAAAGTCGCCAATAGGTATTAGTGAAACTTGGATAACAGCCAATGTAGTTGCAGGGATAGAATGTGAAGGATTTAGCATTATCAGGGAAGATAGGATGGGGGAGGGGTACTTCTGATAGTGAATGAATGAAATTGCAGCCAAAAAGAATAGGAGATACGTAGGAGTGTAGCTGTTGATTTGAAGCAGTCTGATGAGATCAAAGCCAATAAGACAAAATATACAGTTGGTTGTTGCTATAGGCCTGGGGTTGCAAAGGATGATTTGGTAGACATGCATTGACAAATTAGTACAATGAGTGTAAGTAGAATGATATTATGAGGGACGTCAGCTATGGATATATAAACTGGAAGGAGGAAAGATCACATGGCAGGAAGGAAATTGAATTTCTACACCTACTAAGTATAATTACTTGAGGCAATATGTGATGGAGAGGACTTGGAGTGTGAGAGTATTGGACCTGGTCGTAGGATTGGAAGAGTTATCCATAACCAAGGCAACTACATTGCCCAGTTGTTGAAAGTGACCATGCATTGACAAATTAGTACAATGAGTGTAAGTAGAGTGATATTATGAGGGATTTCAGCTATGGATATATAAACTGGAAGGAAGAAAGATCACATGGCAGGAAGGAAATTAAATTTCTACACCTACTAAGTATAATTACTTGAGGCAGCATGTGATGGAGAGGACTTGGAGTGTGAGAGTATTGGACCTGGTCGTAGGATTGGAAGCGTTATCCATAACCAAGGCAACTACATTGCCCAGTTGTTGAAAGTGACCATGTGATCTTGACTTAGCAGATTGTAAAACATGAGGAATATTCTATTAAGAAGGGGTATTTGTGGAACCACAAGGCAGGTGGTTATGACATACTTAGGAAGAAGCTTAAATCTGTGCCAAGGCATAAAACGCTGCAGGGTAAGAATGTTTGTAGTGCATGGGAGATAGTTAAGGAGCATCTAGAGGAAGCAATATTAAATTGTATACCTAAGGTAAGGAGGGTTAATCAGGTAGGAGATAGTTGGATGAGTAATATCATTAACCATGAGCTGCAGAAGATGAAAATCCTGTCTAGGGTATATTAGGAGAAAGGTGACCAGCATCATAAAAAAATGCAAAATCAGATTATGAGAATTATCTACCCGAGCAAGCCAAATGAAATCTTAAAAAGTTCTTTTGTTACATGGCAAGTAAGTGGAAGAATGACTATGGAAGATTAGCCTTGATGAGTGACGATGATTACAAGGTGAGATAGGTTGCTTTCTATCAAAAAAAAAAAATTTGAAGCTCTGCAAGAAATTAAAACCAACAACCAAATAGTAATTACCAAAGCGGATAAAGGGAAATGCCATTGTGGTTTTAAACTAATCAGATTACTTAGGTAAGCTTTCCTGCTAACCTCACTTAGGGGTGCTTAAGGGTCAAAGCTGTATAACTGAGAGGAGACCTCCACTTAGCCTTTAAAGGAATGTGGAGAACCGACCAGCGCTTCTGACCTAATGTCCAATCCTCACCTTTTCATGGTGCACTCTGTTGGGTATCTACTTGGATACTGAACGAATGAGGATGGGCTGGCAATTTGGGATTTAGCTGACCAAATTGTATTCTTATTGGTTAAACCAAAATAAAAAATTATGGTACGACATGACAAAATTTCATGCCGGCTGGGACGTCACTGGTTAAACAAGGCCCTCGTTGTTTTTGCCAGGGAACCAGAGCAAACAACAAAAAGTCAGCTACTGGAACAAATCTGAAAACAAACCCCAACTCAACATCACGAGAGTTAAAGATCGGTACTATCAACATAAGAAGCCTGAATGGCAAAGAAATGGAGCTAGCTGAGGAATTAGATAATTACCAGATCGACATAATAGGGATGACTGAAACAAAAAAGACAAAAACTGGTGAGATCTTTCTGAGCAATAAATACAAAATGTTATATTCAGGCAATGACAATCAAGGAAAAGAAGGAGTAGCCATAGTATTCAACATAAAATACGAGGCTAATCTTCTAGAATGGCAGGCAGTCTCAAGTAGAGTGATGTGGGCAAATATCAGAATGGGGAATTGGATGATGAGACTTATTTGTGCCTATGGTCCCACAGAAGTTCTACTGAGGTAGAAATGGAGCAATTTTTTGATGCTTTAGACAAAGCAACTGACACAATGAAAAAAGAAAAGTTGGTCCTTGTTGGAGATCTAAATAGCACAGTAGGAAATGATTGTCAGACATACAAAAATATTTTGGAAAATTTGGAAAAAATGAGCCAAGCTAATAATAATGGCAAATATTTGTTGGATTTCTGCTCAGGACATGGATTGGTTATTACTAACACCATGTTCCAACATAAAAATGTGCACAAATTCACATGGAGAGAAGAGGCAAGGAATAAGAAAAGTCTCATTGACTATGTTATTGTTGATAGTGATGTTTTCAAATCCTCTGGTGCAGGACACTAGAGGATTTGAAATTGGAAGTGATCACTATTTAGTCTTGAGCAGGATAAAACTGAATTTCATATTGAAAAGAATAACATGTAAGAACGTTTTAAAGCGAATAAAAGTTGAGCAGCTTTCAGATGTGAACTGTAGACTAAAATACACAAAGATTATTGAAAAAAAAAAATGAAAGAGTTTGAGAACAGGAACCAAACCTTGAGGATTCAGTGGCAAGCCTTGAAGAAAACCCTGATTAATTCAGCCAGAGAGACATGTGGTGAGATTGTCTGCAAGGATAGAAAAATCAGAACTCCATGGTGGACACAGAAAGTTAAAGAGGCATTGAAGGAAAAGCAGAAAGCATATCAAAAGTTCCTGTCAAATAAGTCAGCTTGGGCTCTTAGAGAATACAGAGACAAATGCAAGAATGCTAAAGACTGTGTAAAACTAGCTAAACAAAGGTCATGGGAGGCCTTTGGCAGGGATATAGAAAATAAATATCAAGAAGGTGGCAAAATATTCTGGAGGTTGTTGAAGAAGCTTAGGAATGGAGGAAAGAGTGCTGTAAAAGGAGTTAGAGATGATAAAGGTGACATGAAAACAGGAGAAAAAGATATCTTTGAAGTATGGAGTAATTACTTTGAAAAAACTCTAAATGAAACAAGGAGTGATGACAGCACAGTGGTAAAAAAAAACACTGACCAGGCATGCAGTCAGCAATATATATCCATACTTGAAGTAGAAAAAGCCATCAAAGGCTTGAAATGTGGAAAGGCAGCAGGAGTAGATGATATTCGACCAGAAATGCTGAAGTCTGGTGGTATAAGAATTTTACAGTGGCTGCACTGCATAGTTCAGAAAGCCTGGACAGAGGGGCGAATTATCTATGATTGGAGTAGAGCTCTCATAGTACCCATATGTTAAAAGGGAAATAAAACTGAATGTGAGAATTACAGAGGTATTTCCCTACTGAGTGTTCCTGGTAAGATCTATGCAAGTATACTTGAGAAACGGGTGAGAAGAATTGTGGAAGAAAAGCTTGGTGAAGAACAAGCTGGATTCAGGCCAAATAGAGGCTGTCAGGATCAGATCTTCACTTTACGACAAATAGTTGAGAAAGCATGGGACTATAACAAAGATCTGTATTTAAGTTTTGTTGATCTGGAAAAGACATATGACAAGGTGCCAAGAGAGAAGCTATTCAATACTCTACATTTATAGTGTGTCAATGGGGCATTATATCAAGCAATACTTAGTCTTTATTTGAGTTGTAAGTCAGCAGTTAGAATTGAAGGACGTACAGGAAGATGGTTTAATGTTAAATCTGGTGTGAGACAAGGATGTACATTATCCCCTCTGTTATTCATTATCTATATGGATCATATTATGAAGAAACTGTTTACATTTGATTTAGAAGCCTGCATGTTGTATTCCTTGGGAAATACGTTGGGGGGAGTCTGCTCCACAGTACAACAGTAGGCAGGGATGAAGGAGGAGGAGGAAAAGAAACTTGTTTTGTGGATTTTGAGGTGTACTGTGAAAGGATGTTAGGTAGCAGCTGTAAGTGTTCCAATGTACGTAGTACAGAGTGGGGGAAATTATTGATGCTGTTTCATATGAACATTTCCCATGGAAATATTTATAGAATATACAAATTGCAGATACCAAACGTCTGTGTGAGAGTGAGGGGAGCTAGTTGGTAAGAGATGGGTCATTTATCAGTTTAATTGCTCTCCTCTGTATTGAGTCAAGCATTTTACTTTACATTAGGGGGGGGGGGGGATTCTAGGATTCTAGGCCCAGCTTCTCTTTCCTTTCTTCAGCCTCATTTGCCCAGGGTTAGTGCCTGCATGCACATATTGTTTTGTGATCTCTGATAATGGCAATACAACATTTCTAAAATATAGGAAAGTATTAATTAAAGTCTTTTATAATTAATATTCTAGTATACGTTGTTATTTCCTGAAAAATTAATATCTATGAATAACCAACATATAAGCCTGTCTACAAGAATAACTAACTGACAGAATACCATGGAACTCTGTTAGTGAATTAGAACAAAGGGGAAAGAATATGACACTGTTTATTTGGACAAGAGTGTGACTGCTGGACAGAAATGGTATTTGGAGGAGCAGAATCTAGGCAAAAGCAGGTGACAAGATTCAGTGCTAAGATCACTACTGTGTATTTATACATAACTGTTATAGGAAATAACCTGAAAGGGAATATATTCAATTGTTTGCTGATGATGCAAAATTAGGTACAATAATAATTAATCAAGGTGATGGGAGAGCTTGCAGGATAATTTAAATAGGCTGTTAGTATAGGCAAAAGATAATGGAGTTTAATGTGGAGAAATGCAAAGTTATGCATCTTGGAATAAATATTGTGGATGGATGGAACTGTACTCTAGGAAATAGATGAAGCTAGAGATTTAGGGGTGGTAGTAGACAGAGTTTAGAGGACATATTGCTAAGATTGCTAGGGTAGCTCATAAGATTACTTTGCTATTGAAGAACACACTAACATGTAGATATAAAGTTGTTATTCCTCACTATAAGTCCTTGATATGCCCACATCTGGATTACTCTGCTCAGGTCTGGTGTCCTGGGCTTCTTGGGGATGAGAAATCAATGGAGAAGATTCAGAGGAGAGTGACCAAGATGGTAAGTGGTCTGTGGAATGTTCTCTATGAGAATAGATTGAGGATATATGGATTGCAGAAGTTGGTTGATAGGAGAAAAAGAAGAGAATATGATAGAAACATTTAAGTTGTTTAAACGGTTTTATAGGATAGGTACAGTGGAAATGTTTCAGCATTTGGCTAGAGAGGACAACAAGAGGTCATCTCTGGAAATTGAATGAAAGTATAGTAAGTATTGGTGTGAGGACTAGATTTTTTTTTGCTTAGAGAGTTGTGAATGAGTGGAATAGCCAGAGTTAGTTGTGAGTGCTTTGTCTGTTAATGAGTTAAAGGATGTGGAGTCTCCCATGATGAGTCTTTGGACTTCATGGAGGTGCCTGTACAATACTAATAATTACTAAGTTTTATTCAGGCAGTAGTGATCGGGGAACAGAAATAGTAGTTTCAGTATTAACACTAAATTATATATGCAAGAAATTATGTTCCTGTTTAATCTTTTTTTTCAAGTGTAAGTGAACAAGTTTGATCTCTGATCTCGTGTATATTTTAATAAGGTGAAACCTTTTTGCTATAAAATTAAAATCAAAGGCCTGGTAGTGATCTTTCCAATAATGAATGGCATTATGCAGTTCCAAAAGGGAGGAGTATGCTTTGCATTATGGGATACCAAAGCAGTTGATTTGAAGTCAACAGCCTCTATAGCAAGTAGACTAGTCTTTGAAGTGGTTCACATGCAAACTTTGTTTCTTACACTTGGATAAAGAATTAAACAAGAATATAATTTGTGAAGTCTAATTTATTTTGTAACCAAGTGAAAAGAAACTTTCTACATTTATATAACACTAAACATGCATAAACCCTATTTTGAAAGACAAAGTCTAGGTGAGTGAAATGAGAAAATTTCAAAATGAGAAATTGGTATGAGTATCAACGAATGTAGTTATTTGTGAGTGTTCTGAGAGGACAGCTAGAATAAAGAAAAAGCTGGTACCTGTTGGAGATCTAAACAGCATAGTTGAAATTAAGGATGCGTAAAATATGAAGAAAAGGGCAGAGCTGATAATAGCCGGTTCCTACTAGATTTCTAGTAATTACTAATGTATTCATAAAGATGTGCACAAGGTCAAGAAATAAGGAAAAGTATTATTTTTCACATCACATACATTAGTAATGACTAATTAGCAGGAAATGGCTGTTATTATCTCTGCCCTCTTCTCCATATTTTACTCAATCTTAATTTCAACTCTGTTGTTTAGATCTCCAACAGGAATTAGTTTTTCCTTTTTCTTTGCTAGCTGTCCTCTTAACTCAAAAAAATTACTACTTCTTTCATCCTGGTACCATCAGTGGAATTACCACCATCAAATTCCTGACATCTATCTACAGGATGTTATAATAGTACTATTTGAAAAGTCACATCATTACTACTGTCAGTCAAGAATCCAATATTATCAGATCTTATATTTCTGTCTTCTAAGGCACCTTAAAATACTGTATCAATCCACCTGGATTAGTCTTTCTCTAATTGTTTTTCCTATAATCCTGGCAAAGAACACTTGTTTCACTATACATTCCCCCTCCCATTCTGTTTAAAATAGCATACCACCTTAGATTAACTCTGCTAACACATTCCTGAATGCTAACAATGCCAAGTTCTTTCCTAGTAATTTCATTTTTAATAAGATATTGCCATTGATCCATCTATTCACTCCCCTATAATTCACACAAAAAACACAAGGAGATAAGTAATAATATTTATTTAAAGCCATATATTTCAGACTGAATATTACAGGCCATCATCAGTGGCAGCAATAGTTAATTACAAGGTAGAATGCAAGCAATGGATTGATCATCATCAAATTCCTGACAGGTACCCTCAAGGGGTGTACAGGATATGATAGTACTGCATGAAAAATTTACATCATTACTAACTTCCTATCTACAATTTTCCTCCAAATCAGTCTATTACTTGTCAAGACTCCAACATTATCAGATCTTATATTTCTATCGTCTAAGGCACTTTGTGCCATATCAATCCACCTATATCTTGGTCTTCCTCTGGTTGTTTTCCTGCCAACCTGGCAGAGAACACTTGTTTTGCTAATCTTTTCTCGCCCATTCTGTTTAAGTGACCATTCCACCTGAGATTAGCTCTGCTAACGCATTCCTGGATGCTGACGAACTCAAATTCATTCCATATATCCTTGTTTTTTTCATTGATGCCGTCTTTTCACACCTCTAATCTTTCTCAGGACTCTCATATCTGTGGTCTCTAGTCTTTGGTCAAGTACTTCTGACCCAGCTGTCAGATGCATAAATTAAAACTGGTTTGAACACTGTCTTGTATATACAGCTAATTTAGTGTTCCAACAACTAATTTTTCTCTTATTTCATATGAATTTATTTAATCGACTTCCTACCATACCAGCTTTGATGATTCTGTTATCTATTTCCATATTTAATTTACCATCTTCACTAAAAATCGTGCCTAAGTAGCTGAAATGTTTTACTTGTTCCACAGGTTTTCCATTCACAACACAGTTGACATTTTCAACGATTCTACCTATTTTCGTCGTCTTTGTCTTTTTATTGCTGACCTTCATACCATATCTATTACAACAGTTATTCAATTTAGTCAAAGAATCTTGCAAACTTGTAGCGGATTTATTTAGAAGTATAACATCGTCCGCATAAAGCAAAGAGCTGACATTAACATCTCCAATTCTGATATCATTTTTAATACCACTTTCCTTCGTAATGTGATCCATATAGATAATGAATAACAGAGCGGATTATGTACATCCTTGTCTCACACGAGATTTAACATTAAACCATCTTCCTGTACTTCCTTCAATTCTAACTGCTGACTTACAATTCAAATAAAGACTAAGTATTGCTTGATATAATGCCCCCATTGACACACTATAAATGTAGAGTATTGAATAGCTTCTCTCTTGGCACCTTGTCATATGCCTTTTCCAGATCAACAAAACTTAAATACAGATCTTTGTTATATTCCCATGCTTTCTCAACTATTTGTCGTAAAGTGAAGATCTGATTCTGACAGCCTCTATTTGGTCTGAATCCAGCTTGTTCTTTACCAAGCTTTCCTTCCACAATCCTTCTCAACCATTTCTCAAATATACTTGCATGAATCCTGCCAGTAACACTCAGTAGGGAAATACCTCTGTAATTCTCACACATTCAGTTTTATTTCCCTTTTAACATATGGGTACTATGAGAGCTCTACTCCAATCATCGGGAATTTGCCCCTCTGTCCAGGTCTTTTGAACTATGCAGTGTGGCTACTGTAAGACTTTTATACCACCATACTTCAGCATTTCTGGTCGAATATCATCTACTCCTGCTGCTTTTCCACATTTCAAGCCTTTGATGGCTTTTTTTCTACTTCAAGTATGGATATGTATTCCTGACTGTGTGCCTGTTGAGTGTTTTTTACCACTGTGCTATCACTGCTTCTTTCATTTAGCAATTTTTCGAAGTATTTACTCCATCGTTCAAGAATATCTCTTTCTCCCGTTTTCATGTTACCTTTATCATCTCTAACTCCTTTTACAGCACTCTTTCTTTCATTTCTAAGCTTCTTCAACAACCTCAAGAACATTTTGCCACCTTCTTGATATTTATTTTCTATGTTCTTGCCAAATTCCTCCCATGACGTTTGTTTATCTTGTTTTACACAGTGTTTAGCTTTCTTACATTTGTCTCTGTATTCTCTAAGGGCACAATCTGAGTTATTTGCCAGGAACTTTTGATATGCTTTCTGCTTTTCCTTCACTGCCTCTTTAACTTCCCGTGTCCACCAGGGAGTTCTGATTTTTCTATCCTTGCCCACAACCTCACCACATGTCTCTCTGACTGAATCAATCAGGGTTTTCTTCAAGGCTTGCTGCTGAATCTCCAGGGTTTGGTTCCTGTTCTCAAACTCTTTCATTTTTTCTTCAATAAGCTTTGTTTATTTTAGTCTACAGTTCACATCTGAGAGCTGCTCAACTTTTATTCGCTTTAAAACTTTCTTACATGTTATTCTTTTCAATATGAAATTCAGTTTTATCTTGCTCAAGACTAAATAGTGATCACTTCCAATTTGAGATCCTCTGTACACTCTGGTGTCCTGCACCAGGGAGAAAACATCACTATCAACAATAACATAGTCAATGAGACTTTTCTTATTCCTTGCCTCTTCTCTCCATGTGAATTTGTGCGCATTGTTATGTTGGAACATGGTGTTAGTAATAACCAGTCCATGTCCTGAGCAGAAATCCAACAAGTATTTGCCATTATTATTAGCTTTGCTCTTTCCTCCAAATTTTCCCAAAATATTTTTGTATGGCTAACAATCATTTCCTACTCTTCTATTTAGATCCCCAACAAGGACCAACTTTTCATTTTTCATGGTGTCAGTTGCTTTTTCTAAAGCCTCAAAAAATTCTTCCACTTCTACCTTAGTAGAACCTTCTGTGGGACCATAGGCAGAAATAAGTCTCATTGTCCAATTTCCCATTCTGATATTTTCCCCATCACTCTACTTGAGATTGCCTGCCATTCAAGAAGATTAGCCTCGTATTTTGTGTTGAATACTATGGCTACTCCTTCTTTTCCTTAATTGTTATTGCCTGAATATTGCTCAGAAAGATCTCACCAGTTTTTGTCTTTTTTTTTTGTTTCAGTCACCCCTATTATGTCGATCTGGTACTTATCTAATTCCTCAACTAGCTTCATTTCTTTGCCATTCAGGCATCTTATGTTGATAGTACCGATCTTTGACTCTGGTGATGTTGAGTTGGGGGTGTGCTTTCAAATTTGTTCCAGTAGCTGACTTTTTGCTGTTCGCTCTGGTTCCCTGATGAAACCAACAGGGGCCCTTGTGTAACTGGGCGATGCCCCAGCCGCCATGAAATTTTGTCATGTTGTACCATAATTTTGTATGTTGGTGTTTAAGCCAATAAGAATACAATTTGGTTGGCTAAATCCCAAATTGCCAGCCCATCCTCGATTGTTCAGTATCCATGTAGATATTCAACAGGGTGCACCACGAGAAGGAGAGTATTGGACATTAGGTCAGAAGCCCTTGTCGGTTCTCCGCATTCCTTTAAAGGCTATGTGGAGGTCTCCTCTCAGTTTTGACCCTATACAGCTTTGACTCTTAAGCACCCCACAATGGATTGATTTGAAACGATAAAAGCTGAATGATGATGTACATAAAACAATGCAATGGTATAACTGATAAAACATGGTATTATTAATTATTCGTTAATTCTATTAAAAAAAAACTTTTAGTGATGTGTGATTAGAATATCTTTCCCATATCTTAGATAGAGAGGCAGTCATTCTAATTTAAGTTTGGACAGTAAAGCTAAGGCCTCAGCTTTCTCTTTAAACAAATGTTTAAATTTCCAGCGATCAAATGAAGTAAGCTTGTTTCTAACCATAAGATATTATGTTTTTCTTGTGAATTAAAGAAAATCTCTCATGGCACGAGTATCTCTTAAAGAATGCTCATTCCCTTAATTTTTCTCAGAACTCTCATATTTGTGGTCTCCAGTCTTTGATCGTTTTATTTTTAACCCGGCTCTCAGATCCATAAGTTAAAATTGGTTTGAACGCTGTCTTATACAGCTAGTTTTGTGTTTTGACTAATTTCTCTCTTATTCCATATAAATGTATTCAGTTGATATCCTACCATACCTGTTTTACTAATTTTGCTGTCTCTTTCAAAATTTAATTTACCAACTTCACTAAAAATTGTGCCTGAATAGCTGAAATGTTTTACTTGTTCCTGTTCGATTCTCCATTCATGTTTTCAGTATTTCTGCCAATTTTCATTGTCTTTGTCTTTATAATGCTGATTCTCATACTAAATTTATTACAGCATTTATTCCATTTAGTCAGGAAATCAAGCGGACTTGTACTGGATTCATTTAGAAGTATAACATCATCTGCTAAAGAGCTGAGATTAACATCTCCAATTTTTGCTGTCAAGTGTAATACCACTTTCCTTCGTAATGCGATCCATATTGATGACAAATAGTAGTGGTGATAATATACATCCTTGTAAGTCAGCAGTTCTGACTGCTGACTTAAAATTTAGATTGCTTGATATAATGTTTCATTTACACTGTATAAATGTAGTGTTATTGAATAGCTTTTCTCTTGTCATATGCTTTTTTCCAAATTTATTCAACTTATAAACAGATCCTTATTATGTTCCATGATTTCTAAACTGTTTGTCTTAAAGTGAAAATCTGATCCTTACAGCATCTGAATTCAGCTTGTTCTTCACCATGCTCCCTTCCACAGTTTTTCTTAGTTGTTTCTCAGCATACTTGCAAAAATATTACCAGGAACATTTATTAGGAAAATAAACTAAATGTGAGAAGTACAGAGCTTATTTTCCCTCTTATAGATTGATAATATGAGAGCTGTACTCAGTCATCTAGAATTTGACCATCTGACCAGGCTTTCTGAATAATCAGTGTAGCCACTGTAAAATTTTGATACTTCCATATTTCAGCATTTCTGGTCAAATTTCATCTACTCCAGCTGCCTTACACATTTCAAGTTTTTATGGCTTTTCTACTTCAAGTATTGATATGTATTCCTGATTGCATGCCTGTTGAGCGTTTTCCCACCTTGCTGTCACTACTGGTTTCATTTAACAATCTTTCAAAGTAATTACTACATAGTTCAAGAATATCTTTATCTTCATTTTTCATGTCCCCTTTATCATCTCTAATTGCTTTTACAGTACTGTTTCCTCCATTTCTGAGCTTTCTCAGTGGCCTCCATAATATTTACCACCTTCTTGATATTTATTTTCAATGTTCTTACCAAAGTCTTCCCATGAGTTTTGTTTAGCAAATTTTACACAGGTGCTTTGCTTTCTTACATGTTTCTCTGTATTCTGTAAGAGCACAAACTGACTTATTTGACAGGAACTTTCAATATGCTTTCTTCTTTTCCTTGACTGCCTCTTTAACTTCCTAAGTTCTGAATATTCTGTCCTTGCAGACTTCACCATATGCCTCTCTGGCTTAATCAGTCAATGGTTTCTTCACGGTTGCCACTGAATCTCCAAGGTTTGGTCATTATTTTCAAATTCTTTAATTTTTTTCTCTTTCAATTCAGCGGCTCACATCTGAATGCTGCTCAACTTTAATTTATTTTAAAACTTTCTTATATACCATTTCTTTCAGTATGATGTTCAATTTTATCTCACTTAAAACTAAATGGTGATTGCTTCCAATTTCAGAACTGCTGTCAGTAATGGTATTGAGACTTTTCTTACATCTTCTGTCGATGTAAATTTGTGCAAAATTTTTATGTTAGAACGTGATGTTAGTAATACCTAATCCATCTGAACAGAAATCCACAGGTACTTGCCATTATTATTATTATTACTTACTATTATGTAAAAACAACAGAGTAAGAATGATTACAAATCATTTCCTACTCTACTGTTTAGATCTGCAATAATGATTATTTCTTCTTTCATTGTGTCAGCTGCCTTCTCTAATGCATGAAAATATTTCTCCACTTCTTCTTTAGTAGAACGTTCTGTGGGTCCATTGGCATAAATAAGTCTCATTGTCTAGTGCCTCACTCTGATATTTGCCCACATCACTCTACTTGATATTGCCTACCATTTAAGATTATTCTCACCTCATATTAGTGTTGAATAATATAGCTACTGTCTGACCCCAGATGCAAGAACCTTGACTGGCACAGTTCCAAGAAGAGTCAATTCGTGTTGAAGGGGAGAAAGGAATAAGGTGATATACAAATTCTTCACTAATATGCAAAATCACATACTTTATATGTAAAATTTTTCAACTGTTGTACAATCTAAATAGTTACCACTTTAAATACTAAAATTTTCATAAAAGAAAAGCTAATTTTCCAACATATAATAATAAACACTCATCAATGATTACCCTATTATCGGAATGGATTCAACTTCTGCCAGGCACAGAAGAAGAGTCTCACATCTGTGGCTAGACAGTACTCTTTATTTTCGTTGATTGTTATTGCCTGAATATTTTATTTGTAACTTAGATCTCCGTAGCGCAGTTGGAAGAACGACGGTACACTGCGCCCTTCGATTGGAATAGGCCTAAGTTCGATTCTTGTCGCGACGGGAGGAATCTTTATCTGGACGATTTTCAATCGAAGGTGAGTTAGCCGATCTCATGCGTCGGTAGCAGGGGTTTTTCTCTTGGAAACTCTGATTTTTCATCCCGCATACAGACAAATCAGCCCTTCAGAACACATGCAATTTACAGACATAGCATACTAATTGTGGTGGCAGTAGAGGAGGTGGGCAGTAGATGGCATTGATGGAGATGATTCGTAGAGGCTCGGTGTAGTGGTTGAGACAGTTGTAGGTGTCCTCCCACTATGAGTCTTCGGACTCCTTGGAGGTGTCAGGAATAATAATAATAATAATCTCTCTTATTTTTGTATTCTTTGTTTCAGTGACGCCTGTTTTGTCGATCTGGTACTTATACAATTTTTCTACTTCCATTTATTTTTCATTGATACTCATGTTAATATCTTCAGTGAATTACAGATGCAGATAACTTGCAGTTTTTAATTTCTCATTTTGAAATTTTCCCATGTCACTCTTCTTGACGTTCACATCTCTCAAAAAAAGGATACAAGATTATACAGAGGATTTGAAATAGCAAGTAATTACTGTCTAGTTTTGTTTTAAACAAAAAAAAAAAACATTCTCAAAACTGCTATTCACAATATTGCTATTCTCATCTCTTCAATTTTCAATTAAGAGATGAGAATAAATATCTGCTATTAAAATATAATTTTGTGGAAACCTGTATATAAGCATCCATAAATATAAAAGTAATGCTTTTTGCAGAAGTTGAAAAAACTAAGTATACAAGACACAATATTTAGACTTAGATTAGTTTTTCTGGAAGTCAAACTGTCAGTGTTGATACATCGAGAGAGAGATTCAAACTAAGTCACTGTAGCCATTTTGGCTTCACTGGAGTATGTAGTCATCCAGATGAAATGGCTATAAGTAAGGATTCCTTAGCGGATTTAAGATATATTGATAACATATTAAATTAAATGTCAGTGACTGTAAGCTCAATTTGCATGTTTGATGAATATCTACCAATGTTTGCTGTTCCATAATAAAACTCACTACTTGGGCAGAGAAGAACAACACCCTTCCTGTCCAATCCACTTCAGTTCATTAGACTCAAGAGAATGGAAGTAGATGAGATGTAAGAGAAACTAGAATCTAGAAAAATTGCTCTAAAGAATAAAATCGAATCTTTTCAATCCATTCAGGGACTTCCAGTAATCAGGGGGATGGTGGTTTCACACATGATGAAATGCATTACCACCTAAATACATTCACAAATATCCATGCCTACAGTGAAATTTGAAGACACAGTATTTGCAAGAGAGAGTGTTGATTGGAGTGAAGTCTGTAGGAGAGGGGATGATCAATTAACTTAATTGTCATCTTTTGAATGGCATAAAGAATTTTTTGAAAAGTTTTGGTGTACCACCCTAAATGTTAGAACTGTATTGAGTGGATTAGATCACTTGTTATACATATGAGAAGTAATACCAGAAATGGATAGAGACAAATGTCAATCCTAGAAGGGACATTTGATCTTTCCTGGATAACTGAGTTTTTTTCTAGAGAGCAGAATTAGTAGTGTGAAAATATTACCGAGCCTATCTGGTTTTGTATTGTGGAGTTAAAATCATTATCTGGATAGAAAGATCATGCCATTTCCATGTGAGACTGGCTAATTTGCTTTTAATTGAAAAGCAGTTAGAAAGATTTCTGACATCCTAGATATGATCAGAACCCACGTTTTTTCATCTAAGGTGTAAATGTCATCTTGTCCTCATTATTATTATTATTATTATGGGCAACTCCAAGGAGTCAATAGACTCATCGAGGGAGCCCCTAACATCATGTCAAGAACAACTATTTGACATTCACACAGTATCTATCATACTTCGCCTTGAACTTATTTACAGTCATGGCACCCACAACATATTCCGGCAGCTTATTCCACTCATTCACCACTCTCCAAGTAAAAAACCTAGCTCTAACACCCTTCCTACCCACACTCTTGCCCAGCTTCCATGTATGGCCCCTAGTCCTCCCACCACCAGTCCTATTCTCAAAAATATCTTCTGAATTAATCTCATAGAAACCCTTCAGTAATTTGAATGTCTCAATCATATCACCCCTTTTCTGCCTATCAACCAATTTCTGCAACCCACAAATCTTCAACCTGTTCTCATAAGGTTCATTCCATAGACCTGCTATCATCTTGGCCACACGTCTCTGGATCCTCTCCACCTCCTCCCCATAAAGAAGAAACCCTGGTGCCCATATCTGGGCACAGTAGTCTAGATGGGGTATTATCAAGGCTCGATACAAAGGAAAATAACCTGTTTGTCTCTCCTGTTAAAGTATTTTTCAGCAACCGAGTGATTTGATGAGCTGATTTAGCCACTTTTGCGATGTGCCCCCTAAACTTCAACTCCCTATTCACCAACACTCCCAAATTCCTGGCCTCATCAATCTCCTGGAGTACAGTTCCACCAATATAATATACTGCTGCTAATCTTTTCACCCCAAAATGCATAACCTTACATTTTGCCACATTAAATTGACATCCATTCTCCTTAGCCCAGTAATCCAAACTATTCAAATTATCCTGCAAAATTTTGACATCCTATGCATTCACTATTTCTCTACCCAACTTTGCATCATCAGCAAACAAATGAACAGTTCCTCTCAGATCCTTTCCTATATCATTAATGAACAAATTGAACAGTAGTAGTCCAAGAACAGAACCCTGCAGCACACCATTAGTCACAGGTGGTCTTCTGGATTCTACTCCTGAATAAACCACTCTCTGATATCTCTCTATCAACCACCCCCCTATCCATCTCACCAACCCTATATCCATCCCCATATGCTGCAATTTACCAATTAGAATTTCGTGTGGTATCCTGTCAAAGGCCTTAGCAAGGTCCAGTTGAATCACTGTGAACCCATTACCCTTATCCAGTTCAACCATCACTATGTTATAAAATGAGCAAGTTACTGAGGCATGATCTACCATTCACAAAGCATGCTGTCCCCCATACAGTATCCATTTTCATCTATCCAATCCTGTATTTTCCTATTGACTATTTTCTCTAAGACCTTGACAACAATTCCTGATATGCTGATCGGTCGGTAATTTACAACAGCAGTCTTGAAACCTCCTTTAGGCAGTGGAACTATTTTCCCTTCTCCCCACTTGGGACTAACCCAGACCCGAGACTCAAATTAAACAAAATGGTCAAGGGCACTGACAATTCTTTAGCCACTTCAAGTACGACACGAGCTGGTATACCATCCAATCTCACAGATGTATTGACATTGAGGTTTTGCAATAGACTATTCACCTCCACTTCATTCACCACAATTCCCATATAAGCTGTTGGTTCTTTCTTTCCTGCAATATCACCACCTGGGTGATATACTCTTGCAAAGTGCTCGCTCAGTAATTCCAATGTATCAACTGATTCGGTTACCTCCCTACCATTGGCATTCTTTAAAATCATTCTGCGGTATACATTGTTTCTTTTACTTGCAACATATCGAAAAAACTGTTTGGGATTCTCTTTAGCCTACATGGCTAATGTTCTTTCATAATCCGCTTTTGCTGTTCTTACCACACTTGTTACCCTTCTGGCCTGCGCTTTATAACGTTCGTGTACCTGCCGGTCACCTTTCTCCTTAAATTCCCTCTACAGTTTTTTTTTTTTTTTTTTTTTCTTTTTTTTTTTTTTTTTTTTTTTTCAGCTCAAGCTTAATGGTATTATTCATCTCTACTTGATTTATTATTCAGACTCTAGGAATACAATCAGCTATTGCCTCCTGCAAACACTTCTTAACTACCTCCCATGCACTATCACCATCCAGCCTTTGCAGTTTTACATGCCATGGCACTGAACCAATCAAACTCCTAAGCTTGTCATATTTACCAGCCTGATAATTCCACATGTACCCTGTCTTAATTGTAAATTCTCACATTTAGCCACCTCCCAAGTCAAGACCCTATGATCACTCTCACCAATTGGTGGCAACGTGATCATATTTGTTACAGCCAAATTCTCAGATGCAATTACTAGGTCGAGCCCTCTCTGATCCCTAGTATTTTCCATTACATGCTGTCGCAGATAGTTATCCCTTAATAACAAAATAAAATCCAATTCCATCCTCCCACGTGTCTTCTCCTCCTTCCAATCAATGTTACCATAGTAGAAATATCCCATAATAATTACCCTTCTTCCACTCATTTCTTCTATTTGTTTATGCATACTATCTCCACCATCTATTCCATCACCTGGTCTATAGCAGCACCCAATTGTATATTTTGTTCTGCTAGCCTCAATCTCATACCAAATAGCCTCAAATGTGCTCTTTTCTCTATCCTGCAGTTCAACTTCTATTCTCCTTGGCTGCAGCTCATCAGCTATCATCAGTAACACTCCTCTCCCCCATTTTATTCTCCCTGTCACTCCTGAACACACTATACCCCTCACATTCAATCCCACTAGCTATATCATCTTCTGTCAGCCATGTTTCACTGATGCCAATAACCTGTGGCCTGGAAGTGCCAACCAAGGCCAAAAATTCTTCCTTCTTGTTCCTAACACTTCTGACATTAGTATACATGAATTGCAGAAGCCCATTTGTCCCATCTCTATTTTGATGCGTTATACTAACTATCCCATTCTGGTTTGTTGTCCTTCATACTCGCTTGGGCATATTACACACATTCATACACTCAACTGTCTCCCTAAAGTCTGCATATCTACTCACCCCCCCATTAATAACTCGAGTTTCCCATTCTGCACATCCACTTCATTCAACAACACCTTTTCAAGTCTCCGTACACCAAATCCAATTAAATGCAAGCCATCCATCTTATATAAATCCTTTCACCCATCGAACTCACTCCACACGTCCACAAATTCCATACCACTGCTCCTGCATAATCTTCGCATAAAGTCATTAGCAATTATGGCCCTCCTTCTATACTCTTCACTGTCATACTGCGGCAATAGACTCACCATCCTCACTCTCTCACTCTTCTCTTTTGCTACCTCAAGTAATTCCTTCAAGTCCTCTCTCATAGCCATTTTGTCTACTTTCAAATCATTCGTTCCTGCTACTACTATCAATTCTTTTATCCTCTGCTTTTGCACTCTAATAGACTCGCTTACATCCTTAATGTTTGCACCAGGTTGGTATGATTTTGTCGAACTCTCATCTATCACACCTCTTACTAAAGAATCTCCATACAACACTCGCTCTTTCATTTTGTTTACACTCACGATAATACTCTTATTTTTCTTATCATACTTTTGCCATTTATTAGTTGGTACACTTGGTAAACATTTTTGCAAACACTCCAGCTGTCGATTCGCCCTATGTATCGCTCCGCGCAACCATCGATCTCACTCATTGCATCAATCTCATCATTTTTATTATCCGTTAAACCATTCATTCATTCTGTATTTTTACTTTCATTCTCATTTTCAATGCTGCTCTCACAGCTATCTGGTACTACCTCACAAATATTACTATTCATATCTCTCATATCACTATTTTCTACATTCTGACTTTCAACAGCGATATCACGCTCATGACCTGAAAGACACTAAATATGCCTTGTGCCCGTCTGTCAGTCTTCCGCCTCTAGTAGGAGATTTCTGCTGATGGAGAACGGTTGGCCTTGTCTTAAGGTCTGTCCTTTTTGTGGACTTACTCATAATTGTACTTTGTATGCGTCTACCCCATTATAGGATAGCATGGCAATGTTGAGTTTAACGTTTGTGGGTTTTGGAAAACTTTGAATCTTGGAATGTTTGAGCACTGCAGGATTTGGAAGCAGAATGAGGTGTGCTATCATCAGCAAAAATATGGATAGAATTTTAAGGCAGAAAGAGATAATTTATGTATAGAGAAGAAACAGGGTAGGTGCAGAACACTGAAGCAAAGCTATTTACCATGATATATATAATGTATGGCCGAAGAGGAAATAGGTTACCCAATTGCAAAGAATTGAAGGCTTGACTGGATAACTATAATTATTATTAAGAGAGACCTCCAGGGAGTCAGAGACTCGGGAAGGCCACATACTACACACACCAGCTATCATACTTATTCTTGAATTCATTCCCACTGCTTGCACTCACTACATCTAAAGGTAATCCATTCCAATCATGCACCACCCTGTGAGAGAAAAATCTACCCCTCACACCCTTCTTGGCGGCCTTCATTCTCAGCTTCCAAGGATGCCCTCTCTCACTTTCCCCACCCTCCATAAATTGAAAAATTCCATCAATTGAAATCCTGTATGACCCTTTTAGAAGTTTAAGTCTCAATCATATCATCCCTCTCTCCTGTTTGCTAGTGTCTGCAGTCTACAAATTCTCAATCTGTCTTCATAATCAGTATTCCACAATCCCTGATATCATTCTTAACACTCTCTATACTCTCTCCAATATATCAAAATCACAATGGAAACCAGGAGACCAGACCTGCTCACAATAGTCCAAGTGAGGTCTTATCAAAGCCTTGTAAAGAGCAAATAACATCCTTATCTTTATATGTGAACGTTCGTTTCAGCATTGCAATTATCTTTTGAGTTATATTTGCAATCTTTGCCACATGGTACCTGAACTTCATCTTCCCATCTATTAACACTCCAAGATCCCAGGCTTCATCAGTTTCTTTTAGCCTAATCCCACCAATATAATATGACATTGGTTATTAATCATGCCGAAGTGAATGACTTTGATTGACATTGAACTGACACCGTTTTCCCATGCCAACAATTCCAGCCTATTCAAATCATTTTGCAAAGACTGCATATCAGCAGCATTCCTGATTGCCCTATCTATCACTGCATCATCAGCAAATAGCTGTATGTCACTTGTCAAATCCTTCCCAATAGCATTAATGTACAGATTGAATAACAGTGGACCAAGCACTGATCCTTGTGTTACACCACTTGTTACCTTAAACCTTGCAGACTCATATTCCCCCCATATACCACTTTTTTGATGTTTGTCAGTCAACCATCCTTTTATCCATGCTAATATTGTATAACCCAAACCC